>NW_024533993.1:0-28075 GCF_016097555.1 Gigantopelta aegis | reverse complement strand
ATTACTACCTTATAATACCACCGGAGTTTACATATATACTTCCTAACAACTCCCTTTACATATTTGAGGGTACAAAAAGTCCACTAACTAACCTCAATGAAACTACCAATAATGTACATGTACTTGTACCATATAGCTGGGTAACAAGTAGGATTAGTCAGTAACATTACAATACTGGGTATATTCTGAACACTATCTTATTGCAATAACTTACCTTGCTAAAGCAATATCTTTTAATCTTGTACGAGCTTCTAAAAGTTGGCGATGACGCTCGGAAGATCTTAACCAAAGTTTTTTGCCATCGTTTATACAAGTGACCTATTCTTTTTGTCATATCAGGATGAGAGGCTGATGTGGGAGTGAGAGATACTTTCGATTTACGACGTTTGGCTGCTTTGTTAAGAGCATCCATGTTAGGTTGGTGTGTAGCCATTTCTTCTTGGAAGGACTTAAAGCGAAAGGAGAAATATTTAAATCCTTAGAAGTTTTATCCATCCTCCATCCATCCATCATCCATCATCCATCCATCCATTCATCCATCTATCCATCCATACCCAGACCTCATGTTCTGCTAGTTGTTGTTCCACACTCTCCAAATCATCACCCAACGGAGTACCCTCGGCAGTTCCTAGTGTTTCCTCTGCTTCTTGTACCCAAACACTTAGTTTTTCTAACATATCCTGTAATCCATATACTTCTAACATATTAGATGCTAATGCTTCACTACGATTGTTCATTTTTGTTTTAAGTCCCGTCCATTTTTTGTTCCAATTGCTGTAGTTGTCCTTGAAGTATGGGCTCTGCTCGAGGATGGGCAAGTTGATGCAAGTTTGAGCCTGCCTCTAAAATCTTTTCATAGTGTGGTTGTTGAGCTAAAACAGTTTGTTTGAAGATCTGAGAGAGAGAGAGAGAAAGAGAGAGAGAGAGAGATGAGAGAGGGAGAGAGAGAGAGAGAGAGAGAGAGAGAGAGAGAAGAGAGAGAGAGAGAGAGGAGAGAGAGAAGAGAGAGGAGAGAGAGAGAGAGGGAGAGAGACAGAGAGTGAGAGAGAGAGAGAGAGAGAGAGAGAGAGAGAGATGGAGAGATGGAGAGAGAGAGAACAGATAAAAACCAGATAGACAGACAGACAGAGACAGAGAGAACATGTATTATCAGTAATAAAAATGGCATAAATATGTCATTATTACTATTACTCAAGAAGGGAATATTATATTACAGCTGTTCATACAATTGTCTCCATTCCAAATACACACATACAATACACATCCTGTTATTGGTGACATTCTTTCCACAAATATTCAAGACATTAATAAAAAGAAATAAGTTTGTTAACAACAAATAAAATATGATATAATACATCCTTTGAGAATAGTGCAGTTTATAATATCTTGTTTTGGGCTATGAATGTATTAAAGAATAATAAATTGTTAAAATATTAAGGCAATTCCAATGATAAGATCAACACTTTTTATTAATAAATTATTATTATATATCATAAAGAAGTGATATACATGTACATGTAATTTTAAAGACGGGAGGAAGTACTTACCTCTTGTTCTTCAATTTGTTGTTGAAGTTGTTCTACATCATCAGCTGGTGGAGCCATTTTGTCTAATACTCTCTCCATTTCCTCTGTCCAACCCCATAGAGTACGAACACCTTGACTAAAGTCATAGGCAGCCTAGATTGATAGATAGACAGATAATTAAAGGTAAATAAGGTGAATGAAATGACAGATGTATTGATAAGAAATAGATCATAAATAAATGCTTACAGAGGTATAACAAATAAAAAATGGTCGACATGTACTTACTTTCTTTGCTTGTTGAGTCTGTCTTGTTTCTGTATAGACTTGTTGCAAATCTCCGCCCACCATTTCATTAAGTTCATCTAATTGTTCTTTTGTTGGTGATGGAGCATCCAACACTTCATTTAACAAGTGTTGTCCAGCTGTATTAATAGCATCAATACTCTTTTGATGTGATCCTAATTCCCTCTGGAAAAGCCTGAAAGAAATAGAAGACATTATTATACTAGTACATGTATTAATAGATGTAGCTAAGCAAGAAAGAATTTAATATACTTAAATCATTTTATGTTCTTATTACATCATATATAGTATAGTATAGTATATAGTATAGTATAGTATAGTATAGTATATAGTATGTATAGTATATATAATAGTATATAAATAGTATAGTATAGTATAGTATAGTAGTAAGTATATACTAGTTCTAATAGCAGTTTAAATATTACAAAAAATTTCTGAACAAATAGTTCTGAAAACATGAAATGAACATGTGTATTACATGTAAATACATACTATGTACATGTGTACATCAATACCATGTACATGTACAATATAATTTCCTAATATGGTATGATATAATATAAGGTCCTAATATGGTATAACATATATAATATCCATAATATGGTATACCTCATGGTCATCGGTCAATTCATGGACAGTAGCTACGTCACCATAGACTGGTTCAGAATCATCTAAAGTTGGAAGGACCTTGTTCATCCAAGATTTCAATGGCTGAATCTGTGACTCAAACTGTCGCAACTACATAAGAAAAAACATCTCTTAAATGTACTCTCTGACTAAAAAATAATGTTACCTTCTTTCAGTGCATCCTCAATTTCTGTTGCCTAGCAGCAGACATCTGACACACCCCTTCCCATTCTTGCTCAAGATCAGTCAATTTCCTTTTAGGACATTTTTATCTTCACCAACTTTTGTTTTCATCAACTCTTTGCCTGCTTTTGTCACTGACTTATAACTTGTAGCACGAGCAGAGATCTCTTTCTGTAAAGCCTAAAAGTACAAGTACTAGATTAATATTAGCACAGGAGCTTATATTTAATACGTGTGCTTATTTAACAAACTATTTTAACTATAACCAATTGCTATACTTAAAAGGACCTATATAGCTAACTTCATAAAAAATTTTCAAGTAATTTTGCTCCCTATCATCTTGGGACATTTTTAATTTGAACTATGGTCTTTTTTAACAATCAATAATTGTTATCAAAATTATTTGAAAATTTATATTAAAGTTAGACATACAGGTCCCAGTTAAGTGATGTTAACATTAATGTTCTTGAACAATTAATATAATTGCTCTAAAGCAGATATTATGTTGAGTATAAATGGCTTTCTAACTTACCTTATGCTTAGCTAACAATCCTGCTATATGATCTGCTTGTCCAGCTATAGGTTCAGGATTCTGTAGTTGATCCCAAATCTTACCTAACCATCCTCTTAGTTCACGATATGCATCTTCAAATTGTCCAAGAGTTAGAAGAGCTTCTTCAAGTTTAGAAAGTTGTGATAGAGCATCAGTTTGTAGAGAATCATAGTGAGATCTGAAAGAAAAAAAAGAGCATTTCATGACTTAAATCATTTCTTTCAATCAACCATTCACTCATTGGTATGTACACATTACGTCATCTATTCTTTCAGTCAACCCATTCACTCATTGGTATGTACATTGTCATCTATTCTTTCAGTCAACCCATTCACTCATTGGTATGTACACATTACGTCATCTATTCTTTCAGTCAACCCATTCACTCATTGGTATGTACACATTATTGTCATCCCTTCATCTGTTCATAATTCCACCTGTCCTATTCATGGATACTTACCTAAGCTCTTCCAATTTGTCCTTTATATTATCTCCATCTTCCTTGACACAGTTCTTCATGAGACTTGCTCCATTCCCTTCAAGCTCTTCAATATGAGTCTCTAACTCTTCCCAATTGTTTTAGGAAAGTCTATTATGAGTAGAAACATTAGAACAGCTAACACTATTACAATACCATCCTTTGTCTTTAAGACAACTTAGAACATACCATTCACATATCCACTTACAAATCATCTATCTCTACTTACCATATGATTTTCAAGTTGTTCTTTTACAGCTTCTGCTTCAGAGTGAATGACTGATTGATCTTTGGCTTGTTTATCTAACTGGTCTAACTGGTCTGACAGGTTTTTGAAAGCCTCATCAAACTGATCAGCCTTTGACTTAGCTTCCTCCAATTGAGTCTACACATACACACACACACACAATCAATTTAAATTAAATACAATAAAACATTGCACAAGAAAATGTTAAAAAATAAGTTGCATGTCCAAAGCACGTAAGTCAATGATAAAATAGTCACTCTGCTATTCCTGTCAAACTGGACAAACCTGTTTGTCTTCTGCAGCTATAATAATTTCCTCTAATCTTTCCTCGACATCAGAAATCCATCGATCTACAATTTCTTGATCAACATCACTTCCTTGACCCTTTAGGAGTTCAGCCTCATCTTTTAAATCATTAATAGGATCCTTCAATGCATGGACAAGAGCTGTAAAGGTCTTATGTTCATCAATGTCAGCTTGACAAGTATCTGGGAGACCATGAGGGATCCAGTCTTGCACAGATTGCTCCTCTGCTTCGTTTAATCGGTCAACAATGCTTTTCCAGTTACTATGGAAACCACGAGCTCGTTCGAGTGCAGTTGAGAGTGTGAGTTGTTTATCAGCTGTGAGGTTTTTAAGAGAGTCCCATCTTAAGTGGAGAAAGAAACAAAATGAATAGAAGTAATTATATATTACATTAAAGAATAAATTAAATTAACAAACAATTAATAAAATAGACTTACTTTTCATTTACTCATTTACATCTTTTTGTATCTCGGCACTAGTATCGTCATGGTTACCAGCAATAAGTTTTTTACCAGCTTCATTTAATGACCCAACACTGGGTTTCTCTAGCAACTATCTCTGACTGAAGAGCCTAGAAAGAAAAAATAAAGTTATCATATTAATGATTAGTTGATATGAAAAAAAGCCACAATTATTCAAGATAGCTACCATTAGTAACTCTAGACTAGTGAACTCTAGACTACCATAGTGACCTAGGATAGCTATCATAATAGACTAATGAACATCAGTACTTACCACAGTGACCTAGGATAGCTACCATTAGTAAGGTCTAGACTAGTAAACATCAGTACTTACCACAGTGACCTAGGATAGCTACCATTAGTAAACTCTAGACTAGTAAACACCAGTACTTACCACAGTGACCTAGGATAGCTACATAATAGACTAGTAAACACAAACGAGTACTTACCATATGACCTAGGATAGCTACCATAACAATACACTACCAAATTTTCACAAACAGAGCTCAAAAAGAGTTGCCAGTCATCCATAATAATAGTAATAGTAAAACTAACTTACTAAACTCTAAACTGACTATTAAATATTAACCACTATAGCTATTATAAAACAGTGGTAATATAATATTGTGTTATATGTAATGGTATCATAAAAGATTATGTACTGTTAATGGTAACTTAACACTAAAGAACTAGAAACACAATATTATAACTAAGATATCATGAGATGATTGTGTTTATATTGAATAGTTGTGGTTGATTTGACCTGGTTCATATTATAACAACATGACAATGTGTGTTTTTCTAAGGAGTTCAATGATATTACACTAGATATGGTAGATCAGTTTAGTGTCAACTAACACAGATCATATAACAGCCACAATCTATTGAACACCATTAGACATTGGGTGATCCACCATTATGACCAATAACAATATAAAGGTTACAAATATAGAATAAGACTAGGTAGTAAGTATTGTATGTAATACTTTACTATCATTCTAAGAATAGTTCATTGCTTTGTATGATGACTATATATGTACAACAATATATAACAATAGTCATTTATAACTTACATAATATATTATTATATAGAACATATATATGTACTATACAATAATATATGATATATTAGTTCAACTAATATTAATTGGTCAACTATAATATATTAATTCATTCATTCATTACCTGTAGTTCATTCATTTGAGTCTCCAAATCTTCTAAAGATACACCAGGTGCCTCTCTTTGTCCAAGAGCATTCTTACTTTCATCAATCCATTCTAATAACTCACCCAAGGCTTCACGGAACTGTCCTAATCGTAGGAGAGCATTCTCTAACTGATGTTGTCGAGACTGACATGACAATTGGAGCTTAGCCCAGCTGGTATTTATTTCATCTAGTCGAGCATCTACCCAAGGACGATCGTCATGGTGACAAGACTCTTTGAGCTGTTTCCCTTTAGTAAGACAGTTGGTTATTTTTGGTTTAATTTCTTGTAATTCTGTCTCAAATTCCTGTCAAAAAGCATTAAAAAATTCATTTATACATAACAGAGGAATAGGAGAAAAATTCAAATAGTATTTTTATAATTAGTGGGTGGAGTTTCTGTACCTTAAAATCCTCTAGTTGTATTTTGACAGTCTCAATATCTTACCCCACGGCTGACATCATTGTGAGGTCTGTGTGTACGAGTTTCTATACAATTAAGAACATCCTCATGAGTCTTTGCAAAATCTTCAGCCTAAATGGATATACAATATTATAATGGACACACATTTGATGTAAATGGACACACATTTGATTTAATGGACACATATTTGATTTAAATGGACACATATTTGATTTAAATGGACACATACTTTATTGTAATGGATATATACTAACCATTTTCAATCCATCCTTCAATATTCTCATTCTACCAAAAACATGTCTTTGTACACTTTCATAACTAGCTTGAACTTGTGCCAAACGATCGCCGACTTGAAACACAATCCTCTGGGGAAGCCCCCACCCATCATCCCTCGTCCTAAATTCATTAAATCTTGAAGTGCCTGCTGATGCTCTGTAATTTCACTCTTGAGAGCCTAAAAAGAAGAAATGAGAGGGAAAGGATAGCAAGAGGAAAAGGAAAGAGGTGAGGAGAGAAAAAGAGAGGAAGGAATAGAGAAAAGAGTAAGAGAAAGAAGAGTGTTATTTTAAATACTAAAGATCAGTACAGTACCTCTGTTTCCTCAATTTGTTTCTTAACTCCATCTACAGTAGCTGACACTCCTTCATCAGTACCTGTTTTTAACTGAATACCATTAACCCAACCAGTAAATTCTTTATAATCTTTCTCAAACTGCGTACTAGTCTCTAATACATTTTGTAACTTAGTACGCCATTGATCTAAGAGTGACTTGACATCATCATTACAACTAGAGAGGTCATTAGATAGTATTCCAATATCATCTTCTCCTAGGAATAGATAATAGATATACAATGAAGTGATGTACATTGATATATTGTATCAGGTAATGGTACTTACCATCTGTTGTAAAATCTTTAACAGAATTTAAGAGATCTTCAACAGGTGATTGTAAAGCAGACCATTGAGATGAAATTGTCTGTGAGAGATAATGACACACTTGTAAATAGACAGAAAGACAGAGAAAATAGACATAAGAACTAACTTCTAGTTGTTGTAGTTGCTCTTTTCACCAGATCAGGTAAAAGATGAGGAGGTTCATGACTTTCAAGTGTACTCTTCAAACTTTTCAGTTGACCCAACAGAGTTCTCAACTGCAATCTAAAAATAGTAACAATATTAATCTAAATATAGTAACAATAGTGATCTAAATATAGTAACATATAAAGCAGCTAATGAAGACAGCAATGACACTTATAAATTCCTTACCTCAAATCCTCAGCTTTAGAGATATTAACTTCAGCGTCTTTCATCTTTTTATTGAGTTGTGCTGCTAGGTTGTCATAGCGACGCTGTAAATCTATATAGCCTAATATGGAAGGGGGTGTGGCCACTTCACTGCTAGCAGATATAAAAGACTCTAAAGCCTGACCAGCTGTAACTGTTGTATCTAACTGGTCTTTCTTGGCGGTAATATCAGCTTGTAAGTCCTACAGAATGGATAGATGGATGGATGGATGGATAAACAAGAGGACAATGATAATATACCTTTAGATTTTTCAGGACGTGATCCAAGCCACCAGTCAATCCAGTTCCTAAAACTGGTTTAGCAAGTTTTTCTTCACAACCAGTCAGCCATGAATCAAACTCTTTCTCTTGAGTTTCATATTCCACACACAGTTTTTATACCTTCTGCTAACTTTTCAGACTTCTCGTCCAACTTTGCTTAACAGGTTTCCCCACTTTTCATTAACTCTGAAAGGCTTTCCCTCACGGAGTCACGTGACAAGTCATCACGGCAACCATCAACGAGGGAGGTCCCTGTGGCATTGATTGATTCTAGAGTTGGTTGTTTGTTCTGGACATCATGTTGCAGACCCTATAATAATAAAGTAATTAAAAGAAAATGAGGGTATTAGACCCCCCAAAATTAGTGAATAATTTAAGAACCATTTCCACTACCTACCTGCACTAATTGTAGTTGTGACTTTAGTTCATTACAAGAGGGTAACAAAGGACCAATATCCTGTAACTTAGCAACCATCTCATCTAACCAATCAGAAAAGCTCTTATAATTAGATTCATAGTTCAAAACAGTTTGCAAACACTGAGTAGTCTCATCTCGTTTCTGTCCCACCTCCATCTTCAATTTATCAAAACGACGTCGTATCTTAGCCCCACCCTCAATAGCTTCACAGCTCCAGGACGTTTTAAAAACTCTGGATGGACTGCAGTATCAACAGATGATTCTAACATGCTTCCTTCAGTGGGTTGGTTAGGTGAAAGTGCAGCTCCTTCCTGTCTTCTAGGTGACATAGATGTAACAATTAATGATAGATTTTCTTGGTTTTCATAGCAAAGTAAGGTCGGGAGATCAGTGTAGAAGAGCTCTGTTTCACTTGAAGACATATCCTGTATGACTGGTTCATGAGACTGGACTGTCTGGTTAAAATCCTATACCAAAATACATTAACAATATAACCCATACATAATTTATTAGACTTACTTTTGCCTCTTGTTCTAAAGTTTTCAAAGCTTGAGATCTGATGGGTGTGGCTGGCCAAGATAACATACGATCTTCCATTGTCTTAAGCCACTCAGAAAGCTGACTACAATTACCTTCAAATACTGAAGCTTTAGTTTGTGCATCCTAGAGAACATTCAATAAACATTTACTACTATATTGACTAAGAGTTCTTTCTCCAAATATCCATCCCAAAGTACTATTAACCTGTAAGTCACTCATTCTTGATTTTCCTGCTTTGTCTAAACCATAAAATCTCATTTCTAGAGCATGAAGTCTTTTTTCAATTTTCAATCTCTCTTCAGTAGTAGCCTCAGCTGCTACTTTGCTTCCAATGACTTTAGCTTGTTCTAATGCAGTATAGTTAACTTTAATGTCCTCCAGTATTGGCTATGAGAGAGATAGAGAGAGGAGAGAGAGACAGAGAGAGACAGAGACAGAGACAGAGACAGAGAGACAGAGACAGACAGAGAGAGACAGACAGACAGAGACAGACAGAGACAGACAGACAGGACAGACAGAGACAGAGAAGAGAGAGAGACAGAGACAGAGAGACAGACAGACAGAGACAGAGACAGAGAGAAAGAGACAGAGACAGGAGAAAGAAGGAGAGAGAAGGAGATCATTTCTAAGAAGTGTTACATACAATAAATCATTCCCCTTTAAAAAATACAGGGGAATGCTACCTTAAATCCTTCAATTTGTGATTCTATTAATCGTACACGAGCAGCTACAAGTTCTAAACATTTAAATGCATTCTGTGTAGCATTAACCCATCTCTCAAGACTATCAGCAACTTGTTGAAATTCCTGAGTCTGCATAAGAGCATCAGTAAGTTTCTGATGTATATCACTAAGCAAGTTACCTAATAAAGTGAAACACAATAGTAATATCGAATATATCATACCTAATAAAGTGAAACACAATAGTAATATCAAATATATCAGTATATCTTAAGTACATGTGTGACATTACATTGACAATGTTAGTCATTACTTACCAACACTGTCCCAGTCTTTTTTGTAAGTCATGAACATTAGATGTGAGGAGATCTTTTTGAGTGGAGTCTTGTATATAGCTAGCTAATTGAAGTCCTTCTTCATTACATTGAGCTAAACATGGAGCTAAACTATTGTATTCCGACTTTAGATCCTAAATAAGAAAAAATAATGATTTATTATATAAGAGTGTCTGTCCATTTCTCTATCCGTCCATCCATCAATTCACCTATCTGTCCATTTCTCTATCCATCTGTCCATAACTTACATCAATTTTTATCTTCAATTCTTGTACAGCCTCAGGTTCAGACGGTATAGATCCTAAACCAGTCAATTCCTCAAGGGTTCTCTTCACCCATGACGTCAGACGACCCTTTCTTTTCTCATATGATCTTGCCAGCTTCACAGCTGGTTCCAAACTTGCCTGAGCAGATGATAATTGTCAGACAGGTCAGACACATTTGTTGTATCTCGTCTAACTGGTTTTTCAAGGCTGGGAGTTCAGTATCATCAGATGAGAGAGCAGTAGTAATGCTGTGATATATTTGTACTATCTCATCTCTTTGTGAGGATTTTTTTGTAAAATGATTCTGCAGTGACTAAATAAAAGGAGACAATTATTATTATTAATTAATAATTATTAATTAATTAATAATTATTAATTAATTTATTATTATTATTTGAATGAATGGATGGGATAAATGGACGAATAGATGAATGAATGGATGAATAGAATAGATGAATGGATGGAGAGATTAATAGATCAATGTACTTGACATGAGGTCAGTTGATCTTGTAAAACTTGAAAAGTTGGTACTTTAATAGACAATTCATCAAACTGATGACACTTGTTCTTGTAACCATGGCAACAACTGATTAACATGACCATCAAATTTCTTTAAATTATCATAAAGAGCAATTAACAATGCTAATCTCTCAGACAATGTTCGCTTTAAATTCTCGAGACGTTTTCTATCTTCATCCAACCTCCCTTGTAATTCAGACTGACCTATTGAGAAAGAAGTTAATATGTCAATGCAAATATACAAAGTACATGTACATGGTCATTGTTTTTACCTTGTCTTGTGTCCTATGTTGGTAAAGGACTTACTGATAAAGCCAGTCCTTTCATCTCATCTAAGTAAGCAGGTTCTTCCTCTGGTCCTAAGTACATTTTCTGAGCCTCTCTGAGGAGAGCATGGAACTCAGGTTCATGATCAGATATTTCTGATTGAAGGGACTGCAGAATAATATTAGAAATATATTATAAATTACATATAAAATTGTATGCAAAAATTAAAGTATTATGATATTTTTTATACTTTTTAACAACATAACAATGTAATACATTGTAATAACCAAATATAATAAAAAATATATTAAGGACACCTTGTTAAAATTTGGGTACAAATAAAAAAATTCCTCTATAAAGAACAGCTGCTAAACTATAGGTATCCCATTAATTAATAATACATAAATCTTAAATGATCTCACCTTAATAGTTTCAATCTGAGATTGAATAAGAGTGGTTATGGCAGTGGGTGGAGCTAGCAAACTAGCTGACTCCCCATCCTAGTAAAACCCTTTCCCAGTTCTCAAGAGAGCCTTCGTATAATTTAACCCTCGGCAGAAACATGGTCAACATTTCTGATCGTTTGCTAGTTAAATTTCTTAATTTTGAATAATCCTTTAAAATACATTCCATTTTAATTTTTGGAGAACTAGAATCTGATTGGTCAGGTAGAGAAGATACCACACCCTCTAATTCAGATAAAAGAGGGAGATAAGCATCAATCTGATGCTGAAATCGACCAGCATGATGAACTTGAACTGGTCAATGGTAACACAAGAACAGCACATCGTTGCATTGAATTCAGCTCTGTAAAACGACTTTGTAGCCACACCTCCATAGGATATGCTTGAGTTTCAAAACCAAGTGTACGATAACGAGAGTTTAAAGTATTAAAACGAGCATCAAGTTCTCTTATGTGGAGCTGTTCAAGGTAAGTAGAAAGAGATGAAATGAGAGACTCCATAGAATCTAATGGCATCTCATGTTCTGTAATGTCCTCTTGAAGTTGCTACAGTTAAAGGAGATGAAGACAATTTCAAATGATCCTATACAACTTACCTGAGCTTCTTTTAATTGTTCAGTCATGTTGACACCAGTTTTTCCTAATGTATTATTTAATACATGTATTTTCTCTTCATTGGATGCCAGCCATGTTTCAAAGTCCATCCAGTCTAGCTCTAATGTCTTCAGTCTGTTAGTAATATGCTGAAAAGTGAATAGGTAGTTAATAACTAGTTATAACTAGTTGTTTGTCAATTAATATTATAATATATTCATAAAGAGATCACTCAAAAGAGAGAGAGACCTACTTTTAAAGCTTTTGTCTTCTCGTCCTTCATTTGTTTACACTGCTTCAATTTCTCTTTCAAAGAATTAACATCGCCTTGGAAACGAGTTTGATCAAAGGGTGTGTCCAACAAACTAGCACATTGCGCTAACAAAGCATCAAATTGTGTCTGTATAGATGTATACTCCTGAGTAAGTCCCCTAGTAATTAGAATATAATTTTTATTATATTAAATATTGTGTATACTCCTGAGTAAGTCCCTAGTAATTAGAATATAATTATTACATTAAATATTGTCTACATTTATGATAATATACATGTACAATATATTATTACCACAATCACATCATTGTCCACTAAATGTCAATTATTCATCCATTATATCACATATATATGTATTCTTTGTACCTCAAGCTCCACCCTCTTTTTCTCCGCCCCTTCTGTGGTATTGTAGATGGAGAATATTCTGCTAGTTTTTCCAATAGATTGTCAGGCACTTATATAAGTTGACGATGTGACACATAAAATGACTCTAACTGTGGAATAATGTCAGTAATCACTTCTATATCCTCGTGAATAACCTGTGAGTAAAGAGAGAGAGAGAGAGAGAGAGAGAGAGAGGAGAGAGAGAGAGAGCGGGAGAGAGAGAGAGAGAGAAGAGAGAGAGAGAGAGAGAGAGAGAGAGAGAGAGAGGAGAGAGAGAGAAAGAGAGAGAGAACACATATACACATTTCAAATCCATTCATATTATATATATACCTGTAAACCACTCCAACGTGTTTCCAAGTTTTCAAGTTTCTCCTTTGTGTCTCTTCTTTTCCTCTCCTTTCATTATGTCCAATATTGTATGGAAACGCCCACACAAATCATGATACAACTCCTCATGAGCTGAAATATCAGCGGATACAGCCTAGAAAGGTCAAAGGTAAAAGGTCAACAAAAGATGTCAGATGTATTATAGAATAGCAATATATTAATATACAACTTACTTTGAGGTATGCTAGTCCACTTTTGAGATCATTGACTTCTAATTTTAGTTGATTATCACGTTGAATTTTTCTCTCTGTATCTCGTAACCAACTGACAAAAGAGGAATAAGCAGATTGGAAAGCTTGAGCTCTATAGAAAATGAACATGACATCAATATATGTTAGTCAATGGTAACTATCAGACAATATGGAGTACTACAGATTCTTCAGGTACTATTGGGTACTATAAACATAGATCTATGATGTCCAATAGTGCCTGTAATGTCATAGGTAGTATCTGAAATGCCCAATCAGACAAGATGGGCGGGGCACCATAGACATAGATCTATGGTGTCCAATAGTGCCTGTAAAGTCAGGTAGTATCTGAAATGCCCAAGATAGGCGGGTACCATATATATAGATCTATGATGTCCCTAGCTGGAATCTTACTCTGCTAGTGAAGACTCTAGTTCTTCTCTAAGACTCCTCAAAGATTCTTGTATAGCTTCATAACGTTTTTGAGCTTTCTCTTTCTCTATCACACATTCATCCTCTCCTCCTTCTTCTTCTTCAGCTTCACTGTCCGTGGGTTCTCTCACACTCCAAGCAGCTACCGTCATATGTAGTGGATCCATGAGAGAACGAAGTTCTGAAAACTCAGACTCCAAAGTCTATAAATTGAGAAATTGTAATGGTCACATGACTTTCATGTGACTTATTACATATTGGCTGTGTAATATCATGTTAATATCATATGATCACATGATGTTCATTGTAATATTGTATTTGATAGCCACACTACCTCCATCATTTCCAACTGTTCTCTTAAACTTTTAACACTGTTTTTTCCCAAGACCAGATGTTTTAATATCGGCAATTAATGACTCTGCCCCTTCTAATTTAGGCAAGACAGCTTGGAATGCTTCTTCACATGCAAGACGTTTCTCTCGTGCTTCCTCATATCTCTGAGTTCTTCTAGCAACACGAGCTAGAAAGAGAGAGAGAGAGAGAGAGAGAGAGAGAGAGAAAGAGGAGAGAGAAAGAGAGAGAAGGAGAGAGAGAGGTGAATACTATTCACACCTTTTATAACTAGTGGTTAATCCATTTAACTGACTCAATTGTGGTATGAATCCATTCAACTAAATCATACCTAATATACATACATGCATCCATTCTGTTATATTTATCCATTATGTTAACCTTTCAACTTTTGATATCTCTTTTTCTCAGCATGTACATCAGCTGATATTACTTGTAGTCCATTATCATAAGTGTGGCTTTGTAGAGGATGTTCCCCTTCATCAAAAGAGGCTGTCGAGGGAGACTTGAACCCATCACTCTCCCAATCAAAAAATCCTTCAGGTAGGAGACAAGAGCGAGTGTGTTCTGGATGGAGTTTACGTTTATAGGACAACAGGAGTGCTTGATGTTTCTATGAGGTAATAATGACATCATCACATATACATATAGTTGACCTCAGATCATTTTGTCCATTATCTGTTCATTTATTAATCCATCCATCCTTCTTACTTTAGCAGTTTCTATAAATTTGTCTCCAAGTGTCTCACAAGACACTAGATCATGAGAATGTAACTAAACATCTGTTTTAAATGCCTTCAAAGCCTCTGTCTGTTCAACTAACACATCTTTTCCTCCATAATCCACTCTATTCCATTGTGACAACTTAGCCTCAGTTTGTCCTAACCCACACATCAAATGGATCACGACATTCCAAGTAGACATTGAGTCGTACACGTCCTGTCTCAAACTAAATCACGTCTATTTTCCGCCTACACAAATAATAACCAAACTATTACATTACATGTACATGTATCAATAATTTAGTACATGTGTATTAACTGAACATGTATTATATAGTGTGAGTAGTAGTTATTAATAGGGTGTGGTTATACCTGTTCATAGAGCTCCTCCCAGTTAGATTTTAATTCATCATGACATTGAGTTATAGGTTCAGGTTAAAAGTATTGTCTTGTGACCAGCCACTGACAAAAGATTACGCAATGATCTTTGATATTTGGTTTACATTCTTCTACTTTTAACAGAATAGCCTGTAAACAAATGAACAGATCAAATGATATGAAAATAAAAGATATATCATACCTGTACTTCTTCATCTTGCGTCTGAACTACAGGGACACTCCCACCAAGTGGGCGGGCATCAGTAAGCTCCTCCCTCATCTCCATTACTTTTACTTCTGACAGTCTCAAACTCAGTCCACCAACAAACTCCGACATTATCAATAACGTCAGCCAATTCAGAATGGTTCTCCTCACTATAAGATAGAGCAAATATACACAGTATAGTATGTTGAAGATACGTAAATATTTAACTCTTTCATACTATAAAGGTTTCATTATCTATTGTTAATATATTAACCTTTTTCAAGTAATGATTGGAATTGAGATAATGTTTTTTCAATGTCGTCCTTATTTGGTAAGAGATGACATTTAGCCGAGAGAGACGTGAAGATTGGCTTCTGAGATATCAAAGGTTCGTAAACTTCCTTAGTGAAAGTATCCTGCAAGTAAATGGACAGATATGTGGATAAATGGATGAATGATTTAATGAATAGACAAATATACAGACCAATGGATATATACCTGCAAATCCTTTAAGTCACTTTTTAAATTTTCTACTGTAACAGCTGCTGGAAATAGTTCTTTATAATCTGGTTCTATAGCAAACAGAGCTTGCTTCAACTTGTTAAACTGGTCTGACAGGTCTTGAGATTGTTCTCCAGTCGCATGTAATTCATCATACCAGTTCTGCCAAGCTAGTAATAGATTAGACCAGTCTTGTATAAAATCAGTTAGTGTGTGAGATAGTGTGTCTTTATGATGATTAGTAAAGTGTTCTCCGATGATGGATCGGCCTAAAGACAACATGGCGTCAACTTGTGGTTGTGCTTCTGTGAGCCTCTGACGAAATGTCTATAGAAGAAATGACCAGATAAGTCAATGTCTTCATTAATCCATTTCTCAATCCAGATCTCTCCATTCATTTGTCAGTCTGTTCAATATTCAAGTCATCCATTGATCCATCTTTCTCTTTGTCCATCCATCCATCTATCTATCTGTCCGTCCATCCATCCAACTGTCCGTCCATCTATCTATCTGTCCATACCTGACAAGTTGAAGTTGTTGGGCTATTTTCTCAGCACTATCTCCGACAGGTTTCTCGCTATCCAATAAACCACGCCCCTCGTTAATTAGTTCGCGTAGGAATTTATACATCTCTTCAAATTGAAGTAATCGATTCAACAAATCATCAGATTGTTGTAATCTAAGTTCAACCTGTACTTTGTACCTAATAAATGGATAGATAGTTGAATAAATGGATCAATAGGAAGATAAATGGATCAATAGGAGGATAAATGGATCAATAGGAAGATAAATGGATCAATAGGAGGATAAATGGATCAATAGGAAGATAAATGGATCAATAGGAGGATAAATGGATCAATAGGAAGATAAATGGATCAATAAGAAGATAAAAGGATGGACGAATGAGACAAGTACATCTCTATAAATAAACGAATGGATGGATAGAATGGATGAATAAACTGATAAATGGACAGACACTAATAGTAACCATAGTAACCATACCTTTCCCATTGGTCTTTTAACACTCCAGACTGTTCAAATAGACTCATATCAGGAATGCCTTCAGAAGGTTCTCTTGTTGCCGTAGTAACTGAGAACACAGACGACTGCCTCTTAAGTTTTCTTGTAAATTTATCAGCAGAACTTTGAATAGGCTAACAAATGGAGAGACATTAAAATACGATACTTGATACGATAATATTAAAAGGTTGGATGATATAATATTTCATTAGCTTCATGAAGGTAGTCGTTCATACCTCTCTACTTTTAGTAAACTGATCAGATAGTTCTTCTAAAGTCTCAACATTTTCTTTATGAACTAAAATATCTTTCAACAATGTCTCAAAATTTTCTTTTTGTTTCTTTAGTTCTATTGCATCAGTTTCCAGTAATGGTAAACTAGAAAAGGTTTCCTGATGTTGTAGACACCATGACTCGAGTGGGCTCTTAATAGAATCAAATTGTGATACTGTCTCTGAAATAGACTCTAACTTTGATAGTCTGTTTAAATGGAAAAAAAATTGAAATGATGAATATATTTGATAATAAATAAATATCTTTAAAAATAGATATATCATTTAAGGTATGTGCTCCAATTTAAGGATAATTTGAAATGGTCAAATGATTTGGTAATAGATGTATAAAAGACAAAATAGATTAATGATTGTTGTATATAAACAAAATAAACACATGTTTATGTACAATGGACATACATTTGTGTATAATGGACACATGTTTATGTACAATGGACATACATTTGTGTACAATGGACACATGTTCATATACAATAGACATACATTTGTGTACAATGGACACATGTTTATGTACAATGGACATACATTTGTGTATAATGGACACACATGTTTATGTACAATGGACATACATTTGTGTACAATGGACACATGTTCATATACAATAGACATACATTTGTGTACAATGGACACATGTTTATATACAATGGACATATGTTTGTATATAATGGACACATGTTCATATACAATAGACATACATTTGTGTACAATGGACACATGTTTATATACAATGGACATATGTTTGTATATAATGGACACATGTTCATATACAATGGACATGCATTGTGTACAATGGACATATGTTTATATACAATGGACATATGTTTGTATATAATGGACATACATTTGTGTACAATGGACATATGTTTATATACAATGGACATATGTTCATGTACAATGGACATTATTAATAAACAATGGATACATAGAGTACTGACCTGTTTCTGATCTGTTCTTGTATCGAGTCCCATCGTTTGTTAAGATCTTCAACAGCTTCTTCCATCCCAGGAAAAGGGGTGGAGTTTATTTTCTCCATGACAACAGATGCTTGAGTTAATTCATTTGACTGAAATGACTAAATGAGAGAGAAAAGATGGATGCATAAAGATGGATAAATAGATAAGGAAATGGATAGATGAATAAATCAAATGGACAGATATATTGTCCTGTGATATATACAGACCTGATAATCACTGATTTGATCAAAATGAGTTGGTTCTCAGCAAATTTACCATTTTTAATAAGCCATTTCTCACAATCCTTTAATTTACTGTCAGCTTCTGCTAATAGCAATTGAGCATCACCAACAGATGAGAGAAACCCCTTCAAGACGAGACTGTAATGAGGAGAGACGATCTTGTAGAGCAGTTACCATAGAGAGAGAGAGAGAGAGAGAGAGAGAGAGAGAGAGAGAGAGAGAGGAGAGAGCTCTTCACTTTTATTCTTTCAATCCTTACTGCTCTTCCAGTGGTCCCATTTCAGTGTAGCCACAATCTTTAAGTGTTTGGAGTTTCTCACATATACTGTCCACACTATCTTGAGTTGCCTAGACAACACTATATCATATAACAATGTACAGATACAACTCATAGTATGTACATTGGTTACAAAATAGGAGTAATCCAAGTAATGTAGTAATTTGTAAAGTATTTTAGATATTTTGTATATCATACCTTTAAACTGATCTGTAGGTCAGATACTTTTCCTGTAACTTCTTCAGTTGTCATAGAAACGCTATCATTTTCATTTGAGTAGTACTTTTATCAATAGAGTCAAGAGAAGAGGATACAGCAAGCAAGTCTGACTGGATTTCTTGAACTAGTTTTTCTTGTTTTCGAGTCTTTCCAGCTCTGATTCGAGGGCTTTCTCATAATCATCACTCTCACTCATAGCAGCTGACCAGGCCTACATGAATTGATCAATGGAAATAAATGGCCAAGGAATCATTGAAGACAGACAGTTGTTACCTGTTCAATAATCTCAATAGGAGGTATATTTAATTCTGTTCTTCTCTTCATAGCAAACACATTTAACTCAGCAGCCATTCTTCTAACTTCATCTTTTTCCTTTTCTTTTCTCATGATCTTCTGATGTTCTCAATGTCTTAAACTCTTCTAACAACTTGCTCACTTCAGCACTAGTAGGAGGGAAGTCTCTCACTGCAACCATTTGTCTCCGAGTATTGATCCAGTCTTGTAATGTAGAATAGCAACTAGTATACTCTTCAGGAGACACAGGTGGTCCCTTTGAAAGAACAAGGTCTCAATTACAATGAACTAAATACATATTATTGTATAATAGGAGGATATCATATCCCATAACAAAGGCATTACTTGTTGTATTTAAAGATATTTAAACTATGAACAGCTGGGATTGAACTCCTTTAGTTTATCACTCCTTTAGTCAAAGGCATTACCTACTGTTCTTTAACAACCACTACCCAGCTGCTATGACTTGTAGTTAATAATAAGTCTGAGATTACCTTTCTTCTGTGTGGGGGTGGCATTTCTGGAAATGCTTGTCGTAATGCTGACACATACATCAATATGGCTTCTTCTGGGGTTTCTCAATATTGACGTCTGTAAAGATGTATAGAAACATGAAATGGATACATCAGAAATCAAATAGATGAATAACAAGTATTAATCCATTAATATTTTCATTTGTCCATTTTTAAAAGTTATTTAACGTACAGAGATGTTAATTTTAAAATGTAAATGGATATATAACATTTAATGGATGAATATCAGTAACATGTAAGCAGCTACATATTTTATACCTTCAGGATCTAAAAATCTGATAACATCAAGTTCTTTTTTCGCTACAGAGAATGCTCCCTCTAAATTTTTCTAGAGGTTTACTAGGATCACAGTCATCATAATCCAATAGATCAGGACGATGACGATTAATGATAGCACAAAATGCCATCCCATCTTTCCAACTAGTGTGAAAATTAGTGACCTTGACTTCATCGTACCTAAATAGATGAGGGTCACATGACTGTCATATGATCACAACATGATGATACAGTACATTAACAATATATGAGATCATAGAATAATATTGAAACTATTTCATGGATGAATTAAGTGGTTATCCTTAGTATAGTCACATGATTGTCATGTCATTTTCATACCCTTCAGTAGCTGCTTTAGCCCAATCTAAAAGTTCCTTCTTTATTTGTTTGGCTGAAACCTCTTTAGGAGACATAGGTCGTTCCCTGGCTCCGAGGGTATCGCCCCAGACAACTAAACAGAAAATAAATACAAAAAGATGATCAGAAAATGTTTTCTTATCTATTAAAAAACATAACAAATGATATATATACACACATATATATATGTACATGTACTATTACATGAATATATTGTAGATGTTATTCACCTCAAAGTTTAAAATTAACATCCACACAAGACCTAATGTTAACTTGTTATTTCCTCCAACAATTTCTTCAACTGGGATACCAACAATTCTTATCTAAAGTGAGTAGAGTCATGTGTGTAGAGAGTATAAATAGAACTGAATGTACTCTAAATTTATAGTAAGAGAATATGTTTTAGTAACTACAAATAAAATAAACTATTAGTAGCTATACTATATAAATGTGTATATATAATAATAGGTAATGATGTTGTTATGATATATATATATAGTGGTAACCTTTCTTTGTTCTGTGAGGAAGTTTTATAGCTGTCTTGACATTTTGAATATGATGTACTCTCATTTTACCTTTCTCCTTTGGCTGAAATAAAAAAATATGTACATCATCAATCCATTCAACCATATCTATCCATCAATCCATTCAACCATGTCTATCCGTCAATCCATTCAACCATGTCTATCCATCAATCCATTCAACCATGTCTATCCATCAATCCATTCAACCATCAACCCATTCAACCATATCTATCCATCAATCATTCAACCCATTCATCCATTTATTAACTCATACCAATTTTACACCAGTAAACATTTCCAATAACGTTAACAATATAGAACCATCTCTAAGATCTTGAAACAAATCAGTCACTTCAATCCCACCTATAAAGAAGCAATCACAAGACTATCACATGACAATCACAAGTTGAAAATAAGGTAAAAAATTAACTGGCTTAATAAATCCAGTACACACATTGACAAGTTAAAGTGTCTATACAACAATAAACAATAACACAATAACATTGACAGCTCCTTGCTTCCTGTTACTGTATATAGACAAGCCATTTCAAGTCAAACCACATCCTACAAGTAATGCTTCAAATTTATTAAGCATTTCATAAGAAACTGATTACTATAATAGTACTAGCAAGACTGTAATGACAAAAAAGGAATACAATATCAAATTGATCTACAATAGCTACTATTAGTAAGCACTAGACTATTAAACATCAGAGTAACCTTGAAAATACAAGATCAGATATAAACTTTGCAACATGATGTTTAAGTTATGTCAATATTCTAGAACAATATTCCATATATTACACTGTGTAATATATTTAGCAACATTTCACAAAATGTAGTAATGTTTGTACTAATATTGTTTCTCACTGTCATGTACTAAATAATATAAATTTATAACATTATCACTTCTTACCTTTTCTAAGTGAGAATTAACCCATTTAGTAAAACGCTTTCTTTTGGATTAAATCAAGTTCCCCTGAGAAAAATGGAAGACATTTTATTTTAGTATATTATATTCATATAAAGCTGTTTGATTATAATATATGAATATTAATTAGTTGAGGACATGGATTTTACTTTTTTTTAAATTTTTAACATATTTATAAACCTACAGAACTTGCGTTTAATCTTATATCATTCCATCTATCCCTCTAATACCAATCCATCCATTCTAAAGTTGTCCATTAAACAGATCTTCTTACAATCTATCCATAAAGTAATCCATTACATGCAATAGACTCAACCACAATATATATATATATACTCTCATATTACTGTTGATACACACAAGGGTTGGTCACTATGGTAACTCACCAACTAACTTGGTCCTGGATTGCTCCAGGTTTGCCATGATGGCTCATGGACGATAAACAACACGAGGTGGACCTATTAATGAACGCTAGGCAGAGAGAAATAGATAGTGTTTCCACGCAGACACTAATCAAATGGGCGGCTTCTTAAATTATTAATTAATTGTAATTAAAGGAGGAGCTAAGTTACGTAAAATTACGTAATGAATACGTTGCAAAGGGTTAAAATTACTTTACTAATAGTCGCTGAATAGTTAGTGCAGTTAGCGAGTATTGGATGTACTATAGTGACTGAGCTGAGCAAGAGAAGTCAAGTGGCGAGACCTTTGTCGGGTTTTTACAGGTTAGCGCAATGATATACAATAATAAACTTGTTTACAAGTAGTAGAGCGATGTGGTTTGTGGTTTAGACACAATATAATTGTGATTGCCAGAATATTAATGTGTTTATGCCAGTTCTTGATGGCTGGATATAATAGAAGATAATCTTGTTAGAACGAGATATACTGACTGTGTATAGTGTGTTATAAGGTGAGAAATGGGTCTGGTGTGTTGTAGTTTGAGTGGTAAATTCTGTTTAGGTCAATTTGTTGTTGTCTGGAGGGAAGACTTTCTAGTATTTTTACCATAATTGTAGTATTTGGGTAGTATTTAGGGCTTAATTGAGTAGTGTTTTCAGAGTAACAAGACAACTTCTTGTATGTGTTGATTTAGCTGAAACTCTGTCTGTCTCTCTGTCTCTGTCTCTCTGTCTCTGTCTCTCTCTCTCTCTCTCTCTCTCTCTCTCTCTCCTCTCTCTCTCCCCTAACAGTACCATAATATTCTCTTATATACTTTTGTGCCTCAAGTCTTTCAATAATGGCTCAGCCAACATCTCTTAAAAATATTTCCAAAAGATTTTCCAAATAGAACTACCTTTGTATCAGTCATAGTCAGTCAAATGACAAAATCAGATGAAGTCATTAGAATAACATTAGAACGACTACAAATATTTGAAGATCAATCCAACTATCAACTTTGTCTTGGAACTGAAGGAAATGATGACCTTAATCCGTTAAATCCTGATGACTGTCCTTTTTTAGTATTTGAAGATGAAAAGAGAAGTATTAAAAAAACAATGGGTGTGGTTTCCGATCTTCGTTTCTACATCAGAAAACAATCTACGCCTACCTCTTTGTTAACTTCACTAGTGGGTGCAGTCTCTGTTTCCATGGAAACATCACTAAACGTTGATGACCTATGCAAACTAGACGACTTAACAGAGAAAACAATGTTGTCAATCTTGCGTAAATCGATTTGACAAGTCAACGATCTATACCTACGTTGGATCTATTTTAATAGCCATTAATCCATATTATTTTTATTCAATATATAATCCTAAATACTCCACTCTCTATCAGGGACATCACATGGGGAACTTCCTCCTCATATCTTTGCTATTGCTGACGATGCGTATAACTCTATGTTAAATGACAAATCTAATCAAGCTGTAATTATTAGTGGGAGAAGTGGGGCAGGGAAGACTGAATCGACAAAGTTCTTATTACATCAATTGATGCAATTATCGGCTAAGTTTGAGGAGACTTCCTCATTGGATCTGATAACTCTTGGCACTGGACCTGTATTGGAGGTGAGATAAATGGATGGACAAATAAGGCATTAAATGGAGATATAATTTGTTGAATGGACAAGAAGTTGATAGAATAATGAATAGATATTCCAGTATATTCTAGTATATTCCAGTATATTCCAGTATATTACTGGATACAAAATATCTGATTTAAAAGTGAATCTAAATATGAATTATATAAACTGATAGATAGATAACTTATAAGATTTTACAGTCTGTAATCAAAATAGATAAATAAATAGATTGTTTAATAGACAGATGGAAGTTGTAGTGAACATATAACTTACAAATAACACTTGTAAATGGATTAGTTAGAAATTAAAGGATCTGATGACTCATTAAATGATACATTAAATACATTAGACAATTATTGTCATAGAATAAAAAATAAACAAAATCTTCTGATCAACAACATATACTAGATGTACTACTTACAAACTATTACAATGTAATGGCAACATTTGTTCTTTAAGGACATTTGTTCTGTTCAAATTTGTTATTGTAGTAACCTTTTTATGATTTTTATAAGCATCTGTTTCATTTATGACCATCTGTGAGTAAGCCATATGTCTGTCTATTTATGTTGTAATCCATTTGACAAATCCATCTGTCCATTCAACAATCCATCTGTCCATTTAACAAATCCATCTGTCCATTCAACAAATTCCAATCTCTGTCCAATTTACCATCCATCAATCAACAATCTATCTGTCCATTCAACAAGTCTATTTAACTGTTCATCTTTCCACTTAACAATCTAATTTAAAGTCTCATGTTTTAATACACAATATAGTTAATAACAATAATTACTTATCATTAATAAGTGACCACAATACTATAATAAATTTAATTATAGTAATATATAACAATATTATATTAAAATAGTATACATATTATCGTTTAGAAAATATTTTGTGCAGCTGTTCCCACACTGTCCACAGACATCAAAAACATGATAGTACATGTGTAATAATTAAAGTTTAATTACTTCATATTAAGGAGCATACTTAGAGTGACCCTATCTAATAAAGTTTATTTCTAAAAATTCCATATAAGGTAATCAGATTATCCCAATAGTTTAGTAACCTGTTTTTGTGTAAGGTTAGGTATTATTGATAAGTTAAGGAACATTATAATACATTTATTTATGTGTCCTCACATGTAAATGAACTATATTCCTCATTCAATAGAGTAGTAATAACACTGATATAGTTACTAGTAAACAGGTCATTGAGGAAGTCAATCAATACTCATTGACATCCTCTCAATGTATGTGACCTAACTTAACAGGATAGACAGACTTCCAAATTTAAGAGATACATACATACCTACATACATATATATATATATATATATATATATATATATATATATATATATATATATATATATATAAGCATTTAACAATATAGCATTGATGTTTTCAATGTTACTATATTGTGTTAGAGTATTATTGTACTATAGTAGTTGTATATAGTGTGTGGTACTAATGTGAAAATCATCTTAAGGAATCGAGGAGTTGTTTAGCAGCTGTTATCACAAAAGTGATACTAGAAAGAATGTTGTTAATGAATGAATGGATAGATTGAATAGATAGGTTATTGGAGAGATGAAAAGGAACAATTGATTACAAATAAGTTAATTATAATTTAATTAATGGCACAAGAAATAATTAAAAAAACTTGTTAATGTCACTCATCTATGAAATTTAGCTTACAGTAAACATCAGTCAGCATGTGGGATTTTATGACAGTTATGATAACATCAATATAATGTATATGTTAGGTAATGTATATGTTGATATAATATGAACTGTAAATTAATGTAATCATCTATTGATTGAATATTAAAAATAATTAAAGTTTACTAATGATACACATTGATGATGTTTGCTAGTCTAGAGCTTACTAAGGATAGGTTGTCCTAGGTCACTGTTATAAGCACTGATGTCACTAGTGTAAAGTTTACTAATGATAGTCTTCTCAGATCACTACAGTAATTACTGATGTTTACTAGTCTAGAGCTTACTAATGGTAGTTATCCTAGGTCACTGTGGTAAGTACTGATGTTTATTAGTCTAGAGCTTACTAATGGTAGCTATCCTAGGTCACTGTAGTAAGTACCGATGTTTACTAGTCTAGAGCTTACTAATGGTAGCTATCCTAGATCACTGTAGTAAGTACTGATGTTTACTAGTCTAGAGCTTACTAATGGTAGTTATCCTAGGTCACTGTGGTAAGTATTGATGTTTATTAGTCTAGAGCTTACTAATGGTAGTTATCCCTGGTCACTGTAGTAAGTACTGATGTTTACTAGTCTAGAGCTTACTAATGGTAGCTATCTTAGGTCACTGTGGTAAGTACTGATGTTTACTATCTAGAGCTTACTAATGGTAGCTATCCTAGATCACTGTGGTAAGTACTGATGTTTACTAGTCTAGAGCTTGCTAATGGTAGCTATCTTAGGTCACTGTGGTAAGTACTGATGTTTACTAGTCTAGAGCTTACTATGGTAGCTATCCTAGATCACTGTAGAAAGTACTGATGTTTACTAGTCTAGAGCTTACTAATGGTAGTTATCCTAGGTCACTGTGGTAAGTACTGTGTTTATTAGTCTAGAGCTTACTAATGTAGTTATCCACTGGTCACTGTGTAAGTACCGATGTTTACTAGTCTAGAGCTTACTAATGGTAGCTATCCTAAGATCACTGTAGTAAGTACTGATGTTTACTAGTCTAGAGCTTACTAATGGTGCTATCCTAGATCACTGTAGTAAGTACTGATGTTCACTAGTCTAGAGCTTACTAAATGGTAGCTATCTTAGGTCACTGTGGTAAGTACTGATGTTTACTAGTCTAGAGCTTACTAATGGTAGCTATCTTAGGTCACTGTGGTAAGTACTGATGTTTACTAGTCTAAGAGTCTTGCTAATGGTAGCTATCTTAGGTCACTGTGGTAAGTACTGATGTTTACTAGTCTGAGCTACTAATGGCTGCTATCCTAGATCACTGTGGGTAAGTACTGATGTCATTGGTCTAAAGTTTACTCTCAGTAGCTATCCTAGGTCACTGTATTGTTTTAATACCACTTAATAAAGTCAGTAATAATTCTTATTTTGGGGGGGGGGTTTTTATTAATATAGGGCATTTGGTAATGCTAAGACAGTAGCTAATAACAATAGCAGTCGATTTGGCAAGTTCATTCTTTGTTAAATTCAAAGAAAATGGAGCCTATTTTGGGTAAGGAAGATCAGATCACATGTATTATGTAATACAAATAACATCTATTTATAATAAGTACATGTATTATGTATTAAAGTACACATGTATTATTATATGTAATAAAGTATGTATTAAATTACATTGTATTATGTTAATGTAATTATGTAATAAAGTACATGTTTATTATTATGTAAAAGTATATGTATTATGTAATAAAGTACATGTATTATGTAATATAAATGTATGTATTAAGTATTAAAGTACATGTATTATGTAATAAAGTACATGTTTATGTAATAAAGTACATGTATTATGTGATAAAGTACATTGCTATTATGTATTGGTTTACATTGGAAGTATCCCCAGTTTGTTAATGTTGTTAGTATGTATTAAAGTATATATCTATCATTTTAAAAAAAAACACTTTGTGACTATTTCTGGCAATTCGCATTGTCATTTAATAGTGTAGTGTTTATTAATAGTTTATATGCATTTAATCTTGTTCCTCAATCAAACAACCTAACATTATTGGTTCTATATTGTTCAATGAATTTTAAGGGTATTTTCAAATTGAGACTTGAAGTTTGAATTTGAATTGTGAACGTGGACACTCAGTGTTAAAAAGCTGTAGTTTGTACATAGTATGTAGTACAGCAGTTGTTGTCATTGTACTAACCCCCATAATCATCAATATTAACACAATATTAACACACAATTACCACTGTCTACAGTCTATCCCAATGTGGAAAGGAACTAAGGCGTTATGACTCTGTTAATTAATGATCTACAACTGATGTTGGTTCCTTTAAGTAATGCTTTCTATCATGTGTTTTATTTAAATAAATCACTCTCATGATTTAATTGTAATTTTTAATATCAAATATATAGTTTAATTTATTTTCACATAATTAAAAAATATTACTAGAAAAAGTGTCATTATAGCTCCGGAGAAAGGTACTAATATCATAATTATTATTATAACATGTAATATAATGTTTCATGTTTTTAAACCCTATAACTGAATAATATAAAATAATTTATAATATTACAGTTAATTATAATTATTAATTATTCATTTGTTGTTCCTTCAACAATAAATTTCATTTCCGTATTTCCTTTCCTGTTTTTCTTTTTCAATTT
>NW_024533992.1:0-28058 GCF_016097555.1 Gigantopelta aegis | reverse complement strand
TTCGTGGAAACTTGGACAATCTCTCACAGCACCAGGTAAAGTCCTAGAATGTAATGTTAGGAAAATAGCCAATCTTGTACATGGCTAGTCTGAATGAAAGCTGGAAATGTTTGTTTCTGGTTAAGTGTTAATTGCCTTTGTTCATAATGGATTTGATAGGAATAAGAACCAGTCTTTGAATTAGAATGGGAACTGGTCTTTTTGGCATGTAACTATGTATTGTCTTTTGTGATCTTTTCTCTCAGGAAAGTCTTGAACTTCAAGCCGTCATCCTGTAGCTGTCACTTGTCTTGCCTTTCCTTTAAATGAAGTCAACAAGTTGGTAGTTGGAGTGAAGAAGGTGTGGTCTATCAAGGACAACGTCATGGCAAGTAAGAGAGACAGGAAGTTCTCTAGACTCTTTTGTTTAACTTTGTCTTATTGACTATAGGAAGCCTGGTGGTAATTAATTATGAAGGCCATTATGGCTCAGTAACACAGTTAGTTGTCATAGAGCAGCTAATAATCAGTAATTATAGAATATAATAATTATATATTCTACATTATTATCATGATATTGTAAATATTGGAGATTGCTTTTTTTCAATTTAGATTGATTTTTCTCATTTATTTTTGAGCTCCTCCTTTGATTGACAGTTAAATTATGGAGTTTAAAGTTAATGAATGAACAGCAAATTACTGTGAGAACATATTGTCTCTCCTTCTAACACTCACCCTCTCTCTCTCTCTTCTCTCTCTCACACAACACACACCACAGAGTAAAAAAGCTACTTCATTGTGCTCATTTGAGACAAATAGTGACTATGTTTATGATTTCAGTGGTCACCTATTCATCCAGCATTGTTTTGTATCTGTTAATGGTGAGGGCAGAGTAGATTTCTGGAAATTAACCACGACTCTGAGGGGAACATATTAATTATCAATACACTAGAAGGAAACATTCACTGTATACATGTACTTCAAACAGTCATTGAGATCTATGGGTGGCTAGTAGAGGAAGGGCTCTGCAGCCATAGACACTAAAGTAAACATTGAGACACTCCTAGGCTATTAGTATAAAAAGCAGACATATATATGTTAATGATTTCCTTATTACTCATTTAGGTACCTATTTTAAAGTGAATCATTAGATATAGCACTTTGTAAAGTATGGTTGGATCCTAATGGCCAACTAATAGCAATAGGAGATGTTGAAGGCACTTTACATATTTATGAAGCAGGAGAGGTATGCAAGTTATATTGAAATAGAAATTACAGCAAACATCCTCTTGCATTGTTAAGGCATTGGCTGTTCCCACAGCCTGAAGAATGGACACGCCTCAAACAAACTTGGCAGAATTACAACAAGCTATGGCCGGAGCGTGTAGGCATTGTATTCTATTCTAATTTCTCAATTCTTCTCTGGTTATTAAATGTACAAAGTTTTAAAATTATTATTGATCTGTATGGCTTAGCAATTAGTACAAAAATTGGGACAATCATATTGGCTTTAATTGTTTGTTTGTAATGAAAAAATTGTAGCAATAATAATTGTTAGAAAAAATGAAACAATAGATTTGTTTGCAATTGAGATATTATAATGTGAAATGGAAAATGGTACACCTTCAGCTGAAATAATATAAATAAATTAATTATGCTGACAATGGAAAGAAATGAAGGAAAAGGATCAACTTTGAAAGTATTAATAAAAAACTAAGAATATATTCAAGCTGTTTGTGTTTGTGGTGGTTTATTATTAGTGGACTTCTTTTTACTACAATAAGCATCAACTCCTAATGCAACAAACACTAGAACAACAGCTATCCACTGTCTAGGTAGTAAATGCATTACCAAATATAACAACAGATGCTAAAAATTGTAAAAAATTTACGAGTTGTGTGATGACAGCACAAGTCAATGGACCAAAGACAGTGATTGTTGTAAATATAAAGATTTGACCGATACCACTAGTTATACTAAATGCTATCAGGTTTAATATAATTCAGGATGACGTGATACAATCCAAGAGCTTCAATACCCTCTCCACTAGCAATAAGTGCTGTATGGAAGAAAGAGATGGATAACATCTGGTAATGAACACTACCACATAATATATGGGATTGTTCAGGATGATCCACCCCTGATAACAACAGTAAGGTTAGCCTATGTGTGTCACTCTATATTAATATCATGCTTTTAGTGTGTTTAGGGGGTTGGGTTTAGGGTGGGCTTAGTATAATAATATTGTAGCATTCTCACATTATACAACACTGAGTATTGTGACACAACAGGTTTGTCATAATAGACTTTCATATCTGAGATATCAAAGTTTTCTAAACTATTATAGTTAGTTCTAGAAAAAATGACCCATGACTAGATACCAAATGTCCACGCCAAAGAAAGTACAAGAGTTAGTTATACTGGAAAGAAGCGGGCCAGGTCATTTACATTCAACTAAGTTGTAGAAGACGTTAATTATAAGGAACACATCCTAAAAACTCAAGCAAACTCATTTGTTACATTACTATGTGTTTATTAAAGGGTAGTCATTATAATTGTGTGAACTGACCTATTGTTAGATATATTGGTGCATAAAAATTGACACATACATCATTTGAAGAGCTGTTGTCTCATGTCCATGTCTCAGTTTGTCTGAATCACACCAGTAAGACCATCCAATGTAAGTGAAAGAAACTATACAATAAAATATAAGAACTATACAATTATAATATTGTGTACAACTTACTACTAGTAATTCTCCAATGCCTATCGTATCAAAGAGTTTAAAAGAGTTTAGAGATGAGTTGTCATCTATAACATGTTTTTGATGATTAGGAGGGTCTTTGTATAAGAATAAAGCCACTCCTATTACCATTGTTAAGATACAAATGTACTTCACTAGAGGGTACGATCTTTTACCGAGGAGTACTCCTAGAATTAAGACTGGATTGGTTTGTAGGACTTCCCTAATACCTAACATAAAAAGAACCAGTTAACAAAGATTGTTAACATTTATCTGATTTTCTATTCACTACTTCTCCTACTATACATCTCGGTCCATCTATTCATTCATTCATCCTTCTATCTCACAAACCTGTGTTGGATAACTATGAAGGCCAGAGCAGCATTACTGGAGACCATGGCACCAACATAAGTCAATGTCAGTGTTCCAAATAAGGAATATGGTTTATTGTCATGTCTCTCCTTTATACATGCAAACTATAAGAGAGAATAAACAGTTTAGATTATAATATCTAATGATATAATGTAACATACCAGTTCTAGCTACTATACAATTTACGATACATTGAAAACAGACTTGAAACATGAAGTAATGAAATCTTTCATCACCAAACTTGTTCTTTGTACTAAAAGAAAAAATCAATTAGTGTAATGAATAGGTCAATTAATGAAAAGAGGTTGGGTTTTATAACCCAGACGAAAACGGCAGTTGTGTCTAGGAAAGTTTGAAAAGTCTAAACTTCAGATTTATTATTTTAAAGAGAGAGAGAGAGAGGGTTGTCAGAACACACACAATATTTAACAATACTAACAGTATATATTTAGTTGTCTCACTTACATCCTTCTTGAAAGGCCATATATAAAATAACTGAAAATATCCGAGAAAACAAGACAATAACAGCCACGAGCTACCTCCTGCCTCCATTTTCGTTCTTTTGTCTTTTACTTCTGTACCCACGTATCTTTCAATATTATTACCCACATGACCGTTGGCTTCACTTGAAGACACTACACTACGTTGTCGTCAAAGCCATAACACGAACACACCACATGTCTTAGGGCCAGTATTGACCACTAAGTATTTAGTTATAAAAATTATGATTCTTTAAATGAAACCAAACAATGGGTGTGTCATTATAAATTGACCAATGAAAATACAACACGTTTTCTTCTGAACTTGTCAAATGGCAAATATTTTAAGTCTGATACAAACTATACTAATATTAATATTACTATTATTTAATTTTTAATTTAGTGATTGGGTTGCCGTCATCCTTATATGTTATCACCATATCTAGAAAGAGAGCAATATGAACAGACGAGATACTAATGACTTACTGTTGTAATTTTGTTCTCAATTCTTTAATTTGATCAGATTTACTTTTCAACATGTTTTCATTGTCCTAAACTGAGCTGTGTGTCAGAAACTTTTCGTTCCAATTCTTCTTTAGTCCTTTCTAATTCCTTTTGTACTCTTAACAACTCTTCCTAAACAAAATATAATAAGTGAGGAGATATAAACAGTCCATACAGTTGTTTGACTGTGTTTTTCTTCAATATTCTTAGGTTTTTCTTTGGCCCTAGTGCACTCAAGTTGAAGGGAAGTAAGTTGTGTCTTTAAGGGCAGAGACATTTTCATGTTCTTTGTCATCTTTTTACATGAGGCAGAAGTAGTTGATAGTTGTGATTTCAACTTGTCTTTCTCTTCAAGAAACGAAGAAGCCTAACAACAAGAATAATACATCAAAGAACACATGTATAGCACATGTAACAGTGATTAGAGTCACTATTATAAACAGATATGTTATTCGTGTAGTTTTGCATATGAAACCCACACAACCACATCATTGCTCTTGTAATCATTAACAACTAAGCAAGCTCAACTTTGATCAGTACTTTCTTGTAAATAATAGAATATTATCAAGTGTCATGGTGAGGGGAAAATGTCCTTGTGAAAATTACAACAGTTACCTTTCTTTCTAGCATTTTAATTCTGTCTTTGATTTTGTCATTTTCAGACGTCAATCTCCCAATTTCCTATAATCAAACTATAACAATAATGATATAATTGTTGTAATAACCTTCTGTAAAAAGATTCTCTCCTCCTGTAAAATTGAGAGGTTCAAGAAGTTTTCGAGAATAAGGTGACGATTGAAGAGAAAGAGAAGATGTAGCGTAGTTAGTTAGTTGCTGTTCATAAGCAGCCATTCCTTTTAACAATTCTCTATTAAAAAGTTAATAAATAACAAACAATTAACAAACAACACAACAATTGAGTTAAGAGGATTATCTGCTATAGTACTTACAAACTGTCTAGTTCTGCAATCTGTGGTTGCATTTTTACATAAACCTTTTCAGCCTGTTGAAATAATTGACGTAAAAGGAGGGCAGGACATGGGAGGAGTTAATTAGTTCAGCTTCTAAATCGGCTTGAATAGCCGTCCAAATCCCCATGATCATATCTTGAACCTGTATCAATCAATGACATGAAATGATGTGATCATGTGAGTGAAGTTAACACATTTAACAAAATCACAAGTTGTCATGTATTGTAAAATCTACAAATCTGCTTGCTATATAAGTTTTTATAGCAAGTGCAAATAATAATTAACCAAGTATCTATATCATTAAAATATTATATTGTGGATATCGTTGACATGAAAATAGCCACACACTCAATCCTTCCTCAAGTACTTGTCCCCACTCCCCATGCGACATCTGGGCAGAAACTAAATTCCTTCTACCGCCTAAACCTTAATCCTAACTATGAGATCGTTACCTCAGAGTTTGTGAAGGTATTGTCTTCCTTTAACTGTGCTTCTGTGAGAGAATCAAAAGCTGACTGGATGGATCGTAAACATTGAGAGCGTTTACGACGAGCGATTGAAAGATATTCTGAATGTATTTCTCGTGATATTGCAGTCCTAACTCTAGTGCCTAAGAAAGAAGGGGAGGGGCCACCACACATCTGTAACAAATGTCTCTGTTATGTTGTAAACACACATTTTGTATTTGTATATGTTCGTCAGACTTGTCTTCCACTATTCTCTTACAAAGGAGGAAGCCTCACTTCAGTACGTACTTGCTAGTAACAATTATTTTGAAATAATATTGACCACACCCCATAATTATGCCCAACAACGAGGATAGAATAATTAATTACTGTTTGTGTTACTATTACTTAGCATTTTAGTATTTGGAGGTGGCCCAACTTCAAGTTGGCTGTAAATATAAAGTCAAACAGTCCATAATACATTACCAAAAAACACTACTGTCACAATAGACACAAAGCCTATACTTTTAGATGCTCTTTCGAAGAGTTTTTTGTCTTGCTACTTCAGTGTGATGTTCAAACAATTAAAAAGATGTAGTACTATCAACTTATAATTGTTTGATTTTCATTTTCTCAATCTGTGATCACATTATCATCATTACATTCTAGATGAAATTTGTCGAGTTAAATGTTGTAGGGAATCACATTACTCAAGTTATCAGTTTGATGTCATTCAGAAGGGACTGATCATGAGAAGTACTTCAATACAATTATTGGTATTTGACAAAAGAAAACTAACTTGATCATTACAAGAATACCATACTTTGACAAGTTAAAGACACTAAATCAAGACACTGCTAAATGTACTTTAGATACACAGGCCCATACCCAGGGGGTGCATGTGCGCCTTCCTTTCAAGCATTAACTCAGATGAGTAAAATCATGAAAAGGTTTTCCAGTTGATTGAGCAATAGGCATGCATCAGCAAGTATGCATCTGTATCAGGGAGGTGTAACTGTTAATAGTTGGGAGGCATCACTGACAGCACATGTACAAATGCTGGTGACTCATGTCACATATGCACCCCCCTTCAAAAGTCTGTGTACAGGCCTGATATATCATTTATTACAGAGACTATATTAATACAACTAACTTAATAAGAATTCAAACACAACTTTAAGTACCAAAAAAACTTAACTTAAAGTACACTGTAAAAATTCAATTGTTATTTTAACAATTACTTTGTAGTTTATATTGGTGGATTACAAAGATATATAGAATTTTTGTGAATTACTCATTGTGTAATTTCTCATTATGTTGTACTTTTACATGCCAACAAATTACACAATGAGTAATTCATATAAATTCTATATTCCCTAGTAACTACACCCCCCCTCCGACTGATGTAAACTACAAAGCAATTGTTAAAATAACAATTTAATTTTTACAGTGTATCAACATACGAACATTAAAACTTATATCACTAAAATGACACTGAATACACAAAATATGGAAAGAGTCAGATCTAGGAAATGCATCATTTGATGCCAGCATTATTTACTTATTATGTCTTTGGTCTTGCGGCAGCATTTTCTAAAAGTAGAATTCTAGAATATTCTGGGTAATGTAACATAATGTGAGCTCAAATATCCAGTTTCACATAGAACAGCCCATCTTTCGATGTCGGTTCTACAGCTTGAAATGAGGTACCATCCAAAGTGAAACTCCAACAAGTCAGTCTTGTTGATATAACCAGTATCAAGAAGAGTCCTTTCAGTACCTTTTTGACTATAGAATGCAACTTTAATTACTGGTAATCATCAGATACAGGTCCTGCAGCCCGAATACAATAGTCACTCGGTAATGGATAGCTTGGTTTGTTTTCACCTGGTACAGTAGCTGGTTGAAATTGCCAGCTCTTATTGTTCTAAATGATTAAAGGATGGTATCCATGATGAGATGATATAATATTGAGTGGCGTGTTTCATCTTAGGATCTTCAGTTTTGCAACCTCTAGTATTTGTTATATAGAACACCTGTTTGTGATTTTCATTTAAAACTGAGCAGATATAGCGAGCAGGGTCATCGAATATTGAACAGTGGGAGATGATCGAAAAATCACACGATCTGTTGTCATTTGAAGAGAAGGAATCAATGCTTGTAAGTATTAATGCCAGGAGTGCAAATCCTGCAACACATGACCACAACCAACGCCATCCTTCGGTCCTGGTCTCAGATGCCTTCCAGAAAATTGGAATAAAGGTATAAAATCCTACAAAAAATAGAAGAGAAGAAGTTATGGGATAACCTAGACACTTGTAAACAAATAATCCTGCCACTCTCAGCACGCAGTTCATCCATTTTCACTTTTGAAAGCTCTAGTGTTGTTATTAACTGACTCCTCCTTTAGCATGGTGGGGCTATATTAAGTTACTATCTCACCCTTTATTATTAGCATCTTATATATTATGCAATTATTATTAGCTCAATAAAAATATGATCAATCAATCTCCTGGAGATAATTGAGTGGATTTTTGTGCTGTTACAGAACTGTAAATAACAATGCAAGAACTGAAGTTGGAGTCAAATTGGGAATACAAATAAATAATATTATGTAGCTCCTGTTATATTAATTTATAATAATATTGTGCAGGTGCCCCGCCCCCTAAAAAATTATAACTACCGACAATATAGACTTCCTGCAGTACGATAGCAATTTGTTTATCGTCTCGCGTTGGCAGACGTACGATGGCGGAAAGTGTCTTCGTACGTCTGGCCACGTGAGACTATTTCATTTACGAAAAGGCTATTCTTGAGTTTTTCTATTATTTGACGAACTTACTTTATTCTATATATTATTGATTGACTATTCCTATGTTATTGTATTCTCTGATAATAAGTCTTTTTGAGTTCATCTATTTATGTGACCATTTCCCTCCTGGTTTAACCTACCATCTCATTATAGCAGTTTTTGAGGTAGTCTGTTATGCGACTATCTCCCTTCCTGGTTTAAACTTACTACCTGATTAGAGCAGTTTTTCGAGTTAGTCTATCATATGACAATGGCTTTTCCTGGAGTAGTCTATTACCCAATGTCAGCTTTCATTGAATTAACTTTTAATCTGTCGATGATCATTGTTGGATTTTTTTATCATGTGTTGATGGCCATTCTTGAATATTCTACAATTTGGCTCAATGACTGTCCAGTTTTATCTCTGATCTCTTTACACATATCGTTATTAATTACCATGATTATGACAATTATTTCCTACAGTGTTACTTCTGTATACTTTCATTAAAAGAATTGCAAAAAATGTATACATATTATCATTCTTATGTATATAGGGTAATAACTATGATGTTATAGTCTAACCAAATACTGGGGGGATAGAATCAAAATGTGTACTACTGCATTCAGTGTTGATGTTATATACAGTTTTGGGAATATTATATATTCTATACTACTAATATTACTCGCAGTATTGTAACTAGTACAATTATAGTGATAATAGGTGTATTGTTTTGTTGCTCTGCCATTAGTCATTAATAATGGATATAGGAAGTCTTCAGGAAGTGTTCTTGTTGTGAGAGATGTAGTTTTAAGGACTTCTTCTGGAACTGAATAAGCTGGAACAAATGTGACAGTTGTCTCCAGAGAGAGTGAGAGTAAAGGTGAGGAGGAAGAGCACAATGGACCAGTACACTGTAATAATGATAATATTAATGTCTGCAATGCTCTATAAGTATAAAGATTATCTGTTACATTATAATGACTGGTATACTCTAGATTCTATGAGAATAGACTTGGTGAGAATTAGTTATGTCTTGGCAAATTAATATAGGCAGTAGTAAATTTTTAAACTTGTAGTAGGTGGAGTCTCCTACATACGTGATCTTCATCTAGACAAGAGGCCCATATCCACAGAGATCACTGACTACAGTAGGCATGGCCACAATGGCCCAGACACTATAGTTAAACCAGGCTTTGTATTAAGGCTGATTGAGTTGAGTCAGGGATATTATCAATTATGCAGTGCTAACTACTACAGCCAAATTTAATACACTAAAATATTAATAAATCTTTAAGAAGACTAAATGAATTTTGCAATGTACAAGCTAAGATCACAAGGTCTACTGCATAAACCAATTCTAATAGATATGCATACGTAATAATAATGTATAATCCTTAAATAAAGCAATACATTATTATCAGATATCAAACACAATATTGTGTCATCATAACTGGTGTTATGGTCTTACCAATGCTGTAAGATCTTGAGTAAGAAATCTTATTTGAGCTCCTGTAATAAAAGCCTCGGGAGAATTAACTTGACCAGAATAAGAATATAAGAGAATGAACTGATACCAGTTATAACTGAAAGGACACTAAGGGATAATACATCAATACTAGCTCATGTGTGTGTAACTTACTCCAACTGTATTAGGAATATTGGTCACATCTAGTAGAGGTATCCATTGTGAGGAGATCTCTTGGATCTGAATTACCATATATGGCAATCCTGTCAACTCTAGGCTCTGCTCCAGCAATAGATTGAGTGTTTGTTGTGTGATACTTCACAGCCAGAGAGAACTTGAGATGAAGCAAGTCTAAGGGAAAGATAGACTAGAGAACTACACAATAATGTCATATACCTTAGTATGCAAGAGGTTTTCATGCTATCCCTAAATGTAACACTCTCTCTATCACCATCACATTCACCTCTGCTCCCTGCCTTTAAAACTGTTAACCAGTCCATTTGATTTAAGTTTACATTGACCTCGTTACTATCAGACAATAAATTACCAGCTAAAAACAGGTTGTCCATCCAAATACCCAGGATTACCAGATCTCTAACATCAGCCCCTTCAATTAACTGAGTTAAATTAGTCTCATTAGAATCTAACCCAGAAACAGAAAAGAAATGAACAGAAAATTTGTTGCTGAACAGGTCCACTCATAACCTTTCCAATAGAAAACATCAACAAAGGCTTTACAAGACCTTGAGAACCTCTATGTAATACATTGTAATCAATAGTCAATAATGCATTGTCACAAATCATTGATGTTTCATTATATATGGTGGTGATATAGTATCATCACATGACACTTGCTGACCAATCAGATTGTAGCATTTAATGTTTCTAGTTTCAAATTGTATCAGAGAGTTGTTGCCATTCTGCAAGTAGGGAGTTGTAGATAGAGAGAAAAATTATTGTAGTAATTAGAGCATTAAATAAGGAGCATTCTCTACCTCTACTCTTAAATAACGAGTACATGTTGAGGTCTGATTATTTAGAAAATTGATCGGGTTTGCATCATGACATACATCGCCATTAATGAAGTGGGCAGGGCCAAGTAACCAAGGAGATACTCGAGTCATAAATAATGGAGAGTGGTCACCTGACTTATAAAATTCGTTAGTAGATGGAGTTAAAATGAAGATGGAGGTATGGTCAAATCTCCAGTTCTAGAAAAGATTAGCAATTGATTGTTGAGTTCATTTAGGGTGTAGTTATAATAATAGAGGTAGGAAAATTGTACGACCTGGATAGTTATCAGTATAAAAACACAAATAAACCAGAACCTCTAGAACTTAGTAAAGAAGATCGGAAGAGTGCAGTAGATGAGAGACAATGAAAGTAAGAGAACTAGAACAATGAGAGTTAATTATTGCTAGTGTCATAGTTCATTTCTTTACCTCATTTCAATATTAAGACATTGTGAGAATGTTTTATATCATTAGGGTACAGTTAGGATCACAACAACAATCTGTATCACATGACTGAACTTGAAGGTCCCATGAACAACTTGTGACTAGTACAAAATAAAATAAACACATCATAATTTTATTCTGGTAGAGAAGCTTACCACTTCTAAAAATATCTGTAAGGATTAACACGAAGCTAGAGTATTTGATGGTATGACAGTAGATACAAGTGTAGTTGTAAGTGTAGATGATATCCTATAGAATAATAATAGGATACAAGATGACCAAAACTTTACTGTTTACATTATAACACATTATTGAGAATTTATAATACAGAATAGTAATAAAAGGATTATATAAAATTGGTCCAGTAGCTTTCAAAATTGTTGAGATGTGTGGGTCAAGCCACTATTGTACAGTCTTTCCAATGAAAAGGAAGTACCATGAACTTACTCTGTAGTATATGATGAAGAGATAGTAGGAGATACAGTTGATGTAGACAAACTACTCGAACTAGACGCTAAAGGTAAGAGAACAGAAAACTGATCTAAAGATATGATATCATCTGAACTAAGAGAGGTGGGCTGTATTAACTGAATAATTAAAAAAAAAAAAGAACTGCTGGACATTAAATCGTTCTGTAGAGAGAGAGCTGAAGTCTAGGCCATTATCGGAGAAATTAAGAGATTTACAGAGAGGGAGAAGAAAAACGAACAGCTGAAACACTGATAACAGTACTCCATCTTGAGAGGGCGTGGTTGCCAGCATTAGTTTAATTAACTGGTTTATTAACATATTTTGATACTCTAAAATGAATAAAAGTATAAAATTGATATAATAAAATATTGTCTATGTTAATGTCTTGATAGACACAGTAGTATTTAATAAGTTATGTTTGTCATTGTAATAAGAGAGTATAGACTTCTATGATAATATTGACATAATATGTCCAGATATTGGGAAGTGATATTAGGTAGATGAAACTGTGATCATCATTGAATACTATGAAAATAGGTGTGGTCTCAATATGAATCACAGGGTTAAAATAAATACACCAATAATAATTATTATTACTTCATAATAGTGCACAATTATTTGATACTTGAGTATATATAATTACAATAAAATTATGATGTAAGTTCTATTATCCTAATCACTTGACATAAATCAAATTATCCAATACTTCCTATATCAGTTCATTAAATGTATTCATTGATATTGTAAATATATCAATCTCTATCAATTATTACCTGTTGTTTATTATTTGTTCAAATAACTTCATTCCTTAATTATCAGGATATATAATTAATATAGATAGTATCAGTAGAAGCTGGAATTACCTGAATAAAATAGAATTAGGTAACTAACAGTAAAGACATATTAATAAATGGATGAAAATTTATCTAAATGAATACATCTAAATATTGTCTTTTTGATTTAATAATTATTTTTATGAAAATTTACAAATATTTAACATTAATAGTTACTAATTTGTTCATGTATTATTAGGTGATATCCTAGTTTCAGTACATTCCTATTTTTACAGCATTATACATGACGCACACCCTAAATTTCATCAAAATACACATAATTACTCAAAAGTAAGTTTGCTTGTTGTAACTCTTCAAAATTTGCTCATAAAAGTAACCTTGGTCAACATTTAACATGATAAATTTTAAAACTACACTAGTTCTCAATATATTATTATCTACAATAACATACTAATACTGTTACATTATATCTATCATTATCTGATAACTTCAAGGGAATTCCATATAAAGTAATCGAGGCTATGATAGATATCATGGATATAGTAGGTGTGGTCTCGACAGATACAAAACCAATTCAACATCAATATACATACATTTGTTAGTTATATTAAAGAATTTGTGCAATAATTATATAGTGTATTATCGTGTACTCATTTTAACTGAATATATATGGGAGGGAGTTACCTTTGGTGATCATCGATTAACAGCTTAAACATATTGATATTACCTTGTATAAGTTAAATATGTTTAATTATTGATGACATTTACTAGATATATATACAGACATTGTAGATTATCAATATGTGTAACCAATATCCCCTACTAGTATCTCCTTGTGACAATCAATGTCACTGACTAGTCTGAATGCACAAGTAATATTTAATACAAACATGACAAATAGTAGGTGTGGTCTCTATTCAAACCTATATAGATATGAAGAAGTGTACTATACAGTAATGATCATTAATATTATTATGTACCTTTCAGTTGAGGTATGTACATGTGTAAGAATGTGACCATTGAGAGAATATGTTAGATAAAAAAAGTCTCTACTAACATTTCTTTTTAGTATTGGGTTCTATATCACTGTCTGGTCTTCCTTTCCTTTTATAAGGTCTACCTCTGCTGGTTCCTTACCACGTGGTCTAAATGATTGGTCATGCAGACTCTAACTCAATGTCATGTGACTTTGGAGGTTGTTGTTTGGTAATAACTACTAGTAATGTTATCATCACAGTCAGAGTCATCCTCCTCATCTGTTCTCTGTCTCTTGTGTTGTCTTCTCTCTTTGTCTCTGACTACTAATGAGGATTGCCTGCTACTACTTCTCATCATTTACTTCATCTCTGTTAGTTTGATCTCTTACTGAAAGGTGGAGTAGATAGTTGATCACATGATCTCTTATTAAGTAGTCTCCTCTTTATGTCATCAGCTAGACTACTCCTCTTCATTGCTCTCAATGACTTAATAAGTTGTTGCCAGCTAGGACCATGATAACAAGATACATCGTCAGTTTTCTTTAACCAAGCAACTAACATCTTCATTGTACATTTTCTAACTTGCTCCTTTTCTTCGATTTTAATAGCTTCTAATGTTGGATAATAGAGACCCAGTTCAAGTCCAAGAGATTCCCAGTCGGTATGAAATTGCTCAGTAATGATTTTGCAAACTTCAGTCCTTAATATCTAGAATATAACAAAGTAACAACAACTTTAAATAGTATATTGTTTACTAATATACCTGTAATGATCACTTCAAATTCATTCATATATCATTAACTTCAGTTACATTAGAGGACTCTATTAATGATAATACTCCAATACTAGTATATAGTATATTAATAAGTAATACCTTGAGATTGAGTACATAGTACTTCACTTGATACACTAGTAGTAGTGAGCTCTGATATCTAGTAAGTGTTACATAATATGTAATGAATACAAGGAAGAGACAATATAACCTTTGTTGACCACACCAGGTGTCTCTCTCTTTGTAAGCACATAACATAATCAGTTTAAGACACATTTTGCTGCTAATCATTCTTGACAAACCACAGCAGGATGAGGAGAAAGTGAGTGATATTCAGGCAACAAGGAAAAAGCCAAAGAAATGACGAGATTTGTAAGTGTAGTGTAATGATTGTGTGACTGTCTTTAGACCTCTGTGTAGTGTGGAGATAATTTGTTTACAGCAGAACATCTAATGATAGCTTTGAGTCATTTGGTCAAACCAAACTTCAAGAATAAGTAGCTTCGACTAATAAGAGTTACACGATCATGATATTCCCCAACTTTAAAAGTAATCTTTTACGATGATGGACAATTTTATCAAGTAATTTCCACTCTAGCTCTGATTTAGATGTTTGACTGAGGAGATAAACTACTAGACAACAGAACACACCCACAGGAGTGTAACCACACTCAAACATAGATTGTTCAAAGGAGCAGGACAAATGGACTGATCTCTTTGATCCTCTTCAACTGGAGAAGGTTTTAAAAAAGCACAGGCATAAAGTAATAGTTCTCAGTTTACGACCGACTTTGATCTTCATAGGACCAGCTACAATATGTAGATGTTTTAATAGTGATAACTAGTCTGGTGGTGTAAGAGGATCTCCTTCCTAGAAGAAAGTTGTTTTACATATGACTCACTAAATCGACCATTATCACGAAACTCTTTTTCAGTTGAGGCACTTCCTAACTCTTTAAAAGTAAAAACATGATGTGATGAGTTGTGTAATTCTGTCAAATACAAGTTGGAGGTTAGTGAATGACAATATTTCTAGTCCCTTACCTCTGGATAAATGCATAATAACACCCACTCTGTGATGTAAAAACCAGAGAACTGATTTGAAGTCTTCTCTATCTTTGATTCCACAATCCTCAGCCATTTTATAACATGTATCTAGTAGATGAATAGGCTTTTTACTCTTTCGTAATTTTAGACTAAAGGCACACCAAGAAGCAGGAACAGGTAACTCATGAAACTTCTTAGAAATAACAAAGCTTTGTGGAGTAGAGAACGTAACTCTTCTATTTCCTTTTGATCATTTCTTGTATCAAGTGGAAAAAAAAATGACTTGATCTGGAGTTGAATATTGTACAAGATCTTCACTAAATAGTTCAGCACACTGTCCTGTCATCTTCAGTTTAAGATGATTGTTGACTGAATTCACTTTAGCATGAGCTTCAGTTTCATTTGGAAAAACAGTCTCTGTGAGTAGCTATGAGGAATGCAGCAGGTTCTGACTCATCTTTCAGTGGTACTTTACAAAAAACTCCATCCAATAGTATTTTGTTCTCAAACAAGCTATACTAGCTAGAGAACGAAAGATGACCTCTTCATGAGTGAGGGATGTTTGATAAGGTTTAGAATCACCACTAGATGATCGATATTAATTTCATAACGGACTTGTCAAGTCTATTGTTAGATCAAAAACAAGTAGATTGATAGCTGGACCAGTGATAAGAGTGGTAAACATTTCATGGAACTCAGGTTTCTCCTCCGTATCAATGATATGTAGCATAGCATGACGGTCTTTGGGGTTTGCTGAGATCTCTCTTCATAAACTTTTCTTTTAGTGACTGGAATACTTTTCTACAAAATTTTGAGAGAGAATTAATGCCTTTTTATATGTCCTGTTCCATGTTTTCATTCTTTTCTCTTAGTTCTTCCCCTCGTGTTTTTCTTCAATCTCCTCTTTCCTTTCCTTTCACTTCAACTAAATTTTACCCATTTAAATCCTCTGTGTAACTTTTCCTTTGTGTTGATTCACAGTTTCAATATCACTATAACTGTGTTTCACTAATTAGGTCTTTATTGTCCAAATTCATCTGTGTCTGATGTCATTTTCTGATGTGTTGTTCTTCATCATTTCCTTGTTCTGTCATATGTTCACTTTGAAGATACTACATTCATTACTTTCACTAATTTCATGTAGTAGTAGGAAGTAATGGACTTCTTGAATGAAGTGTTAGTTACTAATATTCTTGCTCATTAATATCAACACAGCTTCTTCTATCTAGATCTTGTGTCCTCCATTCTGTAGTAAACTACTGCATTATGTTGTTGTAGTTTACGAAATGAGTAACTTGTATGGCTGCATCAACCACACCAGTACTAAGAGAAGGTTCTGTAAGACCTCATTGAGTAATCTTTCTTCAAAGTACTCTTACCACACCTGGTGGTCCTGTTAGAATACACTTGACAAACACATAAACATTGCCTTTCTCCACTACTATTAAGTACTTGTGCTGAGATAAATGTAGGCAATAGTTGTTGGTCACATTGTATCATGACAGACCTTCTCTAATAAATGTTGTACATGTCACTATGTCGACGAGCTAATTTGAATGAAGTGGGTCTTTGTCGTTATTATTCTCAGCTTCAATATTCAGTTTGGGGTGAATATTAGTATTTTGACAATTTCAAAATGACCTTTTTACAATGCTAATGTGTAATGGAGTGTCAGTATCTTTATCTTTAGCATTAATATTCACAGCCTTCTCTACCAAAAGATGTTGTACATGGTCTACATTTCCAAACAGACATGCATTAGGGAGTGGTCTCTCCTTGTCATTATTTCAGCTTCAATATTACATTGAGGTGATTAGTTAGGTTTTAATTTTAATTTCAAAGTGACCCTTTTCTACATGTATGTGTAATGGAGTGTCACTAGGATACAGCTTTAGCAGTAACATCACAGCCTTTCTCTACACACAGATGTCTGTACAATGTCTAACATTTCCAGATTGACATGCTTTATTAAGGGTATCTGCTTGCTAGAATTCTCAGCTTCAATATTACCTTGAGATTATTAGTTAGTTATTTGAAATTTCAAAGTGACCTTTTTGACATACTATATGTAATGGAGGGGTTGCTATAGTATCTTTAGCAGGAATACACAGCTTTCTCTAGCCCCACAAGATGTTTTTACACTGTCTACATTCCCAGAATGACATGGGTCTATGTAGTGGCCTCTCCTTGATAACCATTATCAGCTTCAATATTACATTGAGGGTGATTAGTTATTAATTTTGACAAATTTCAAAGGACCCTTATCACATGCTATGTGTAATTGGAGTGTAGGTGGTGTAGTAGCAAAGGTTTAATATCAAAATACTCCAATCTTAACAAAATATTTGGTAATATCTAGACAAAACCCAAATTCTAACGCCTTATGTAGTGGATAATTGAATTAATGATATCTCTTAAAAATGTGTCATTACTAGAGAAAGGTGGTTGTTGAGGCTTCTTCAATCTCCTTGTTAGATATCCATTGATCACCAATCTTTCTAAATAAACAGTTCAATCCATTGATCCCTGGTACTTTATCTTCTACCTGCTTTACGTGATCCATGGATATCATTACCATCAACATAACCTTCTCTCTCAGGAACATAACTATTTCTTTATGTCCCTGACAAAGTGCAATACATGGAGTGGTTAGACCTTCCCTGTATTTGTCTAATGCTTCAGATTACATTGTGGTTTTAGAAGCTGACACGTATTCTATACTGCTCTGCTAAATGACCTTATTACAAGTGTTATGTATTGGAGTGTATCCTTTGTCATCAGATACATTGATATAACAATTGTTCCTTCAACAAGCGCCTTGTAATTATCCCAAATAACCAAGCTCATCAGCGATGATGTAATGGATACATTCCACAGTTATTACTTCTAGGCTCACAGTTTAATTTTAGGTTGACTGAGGAGATATTGAACTATTGGGTAGATGAACCATACTCAATTCGAATCTATGCAGCGGAGTATATGCCTCACTATCTAAACCCATTTACATAACATCCCTACCTCATTAACAAGGGTACTGTACTATATCTAGATCACCTTAATAGCTACTTGATGAAGGGGAGGAGAAAACTACTGTCTTTCCATTTGAAATAAGGGTGCTAGCTTTAAAAATTTGTTTTGCTAAATATATGTGGTTTTGTGTTGATACTTTAGTCATGAAATCTGTTAAAGATATTGATCTCAATAATATTACTGCCAATTATATCCCAACTTGGTGCCATCCATTTTAATACACTGCTATATAGCTATCAGGATCCAATAATAGTCAGGGATTAGTAAATATCAATGATACAATGGTATTGTTGCCAGTTCTATGGCAAAATAAAGCGGGGTTTCCCCTATGATAATTGGGGTAGGCAAAATCACTGTGATCTTATATTGACCTGTATTAGAAATTTCAACAACTCATTTTTTGTTTCTTTCTTTCCGCACCACAAGCCAAATGAAGTGGTGTGGAACCTTCATTATTTACAGAAGTAAACCCAACCCTACAATTTCAGAAGTGGCTATGAGATACTGTATAAGACATCTAATCCAAGTGGGAAAAATGCACACACAAGTGAAAGAGTCGTGTTCCTTGATCGTCACGTACCCAAGGAGATGTACCATCGTAACAAGTCTTCTTAACAAGATCGGGATCGCCTTTAGAACAGGCCATCACAAATCTCTTCTGTTCATTGTTTGAGAGGGAGTGGCTAAATTTAATATTCTTATTTAATCAATGCCCATCGCATGAAGTCCACCCTGCAAACGGCAAAAGTGCAAAGATGTTTGGACGTTTCTTGTAAGTGTTGGGTGAGACAGCTCTGAAGACCACAATTAAATATTGCACAACAAAGAATATCTACATTAGTTAAAGACTACATACACCATATAGAGAGACAATATCAGGTAAAGCTACTGGTACATTGTCTGTTATGATTATGATCAGAAGACTATGTTTCTTTTGTAGACTACTATACTCATCTTCATAGAGAACTAAGAAATCACGTGATCAATATTTCATCTGCTGTGTAGGTCAGTTTATCTCTCAACGTAGAAAATGTGTTGGTAGACACATGATATTTTATGTTCTATGAGAAGTGTTTGGATATCTACATCATTTGAAAAGGAAATAAGTAGAAAATGGAAGCAAAAGACATTATCTATTGTAATGGGATCTACTAATAATTAATCTCATAACTCTCATGTTAATTTAAAACTGATTCTCTCTAACAATATTTTCAGCTTTTAATAATGGAGCCAAAATGCTGCATACTAATGAGACCAGCAGAATATAATTCAGCAGCTACTCTTCAAAGAAGGTTTTTGGCAGATTGATTAAGGCAATGTAATGTTTATTGAGAACTCTCATAATTAGTATCTTCATTTCACTGATTCAATATCTTAAATGTACAAAGTAATTAGCATAATATTAATTAATAATTAATGTGTATATTTAAAGTATCTAATGCTAACAGGGAAGCTCATACTTTGCTGTAAAAAGTAATGTATTTTTATATTGTTTTACAATGTTAGTACATTATAATCAATCATTGGATTAATTATTCATCAACATATACAATCGTAGAACTACTAAAGAAAAGCACAATACATTGGTTTTTAGAATGTTAAATATAAATATTTAAAAATAATACATCATGGTATGCTTGGGAAGAAATGGTGGAGAATACAATGTTACTACATTAATATTACAAATCATTGATATAATTATTGATGATACAATGTTAAATCAATGATGATACAATCGTTGATTTTTTTTTCTATTGATTTTAATATAAATATTACAATCATAGGTTATTGTTAGATATTTTTATCACTTCTATTGTATAATTGTAAAATTTCATCCAATAAACCATCAATATATATTCGTGGTAAAATTTGTATAGATATATAGTAATACAACTAACATAAATATATTTATTTTCAAATGTCTTAAATAGACTTTTTCCCTGTGTGTCCATTTTTAATTGTTAAAAATTATCTATACAATGAATTTCTTGCTAGACCTATAATTGCCGCCGCATGGACCGGGGAATAATTATGATGGCTACTTAAAGCGGTTTGATTGTTTGGGAAGAAATGTGGAGGAATATTAATCTATCGAAATATATGGAATCTTACACACAAGGTTGATGTGGAGAAAACAGGACTATACTGTTTGGTGAATGTATTTACTACAATGAAATTTGATATATACCATATACATTTTTTCATGGTTCATTGAATCTTAGCTTTGATTGATCATCAAAAGTAGTCACAATAGGGAAGGTCGAAATTTGGAAAAGATTTTTAAGAAACTTTTTCTGAAAACATACATGAAAGAAAGATAAAAAATCACTTGTGCTTGGTTGTCAATATTATTCTCAAACTACTTCAATAGGACAAATATATAACCATACTATTACTATTACAACAAAGCAGGAAAGAATCAAACCATGACTGTAGATAAGAACTTTCCAGTAGGTAGAAGTATTATCAGAGTATCTTTTACGAGCAACACCTAATTACCAGACCTTATCATATTGTAATTATCATATGTTGTGTACATACTTAACTTGACTCAATATAAAGATAATGATAAATGCATTTGTTTTCAAAAGGAAATAAAATATAATTAATTTAATATTGTTATACCTTTCCTTATCTATCAATAGAAAATCAGTGTGTAGCAAAGAAGACTGTACAAATATTTCATTTTGATGAGGTAAGTGTATCTCAGTTAGTCTCATATTTCATTGAGACATAATGAAGTTCCTAGGATGATCGTGTATCTCATGAACTTTTACTTTGTTTTTAAAGAGTAGTTCTTGTTTCACCACCAATCACTAGTACTGATCTAAATGAATGATAATTATTATTTTCATCTCTAAAACAAGTACAATGTCTTATCAATTAGTGGCTTTTGATAATGTACATTTTGTATTATATAATAATTTGGTGTTAACTGTCAATCAATAGGTAGATATTATCACAATAATGGTTATATCAGCAAATTAAAGACAATGTATCACAAACAATATTAAGACAAATGGTAACACTTTGTGTACTGAGCAAAAACTAGAACAGCTTAGTATTTAACACATCTTTATATACTGATAATCAATATCTGACAGCTGATATACACAGAAAACATTTGAAAACTTCAAGGTGTAGTTTTAAATATACGGTCTTAACAGAATGAACTAACAATGTTTTCAGATAATCTTCATATTTTCTTTGCAACATTATTTTTGATTAATGTTTCTTAAAGAAGATAATAACTTTCTTCTTGTTTGCATTTTTCAGCTTTTTCTTGAATCCACAAGTCATACACCGACTAATCACCATTACATGACCATTAAAGATTAATGTTGTCCAGTTCTAGTTGTGTTCCTAATTGAAACCACTCTGAAGTTCTAGCATTGGGTATTTAACTCTATCAGTGAAGGGTTTGGGTTCAAAAATCTGATCCCACTTGATTAGTAGAGAGAGAGAGATAGACAAGGAGATATGGCTACACTTGTCTAAATCTACATTTTTTATATAACAAATGAAATTAGTTGCAAACACAATTCAATTACTAAAGTTTTAACTTGTTCAATGATAGTTTTAGTTATCAAACAGGGGTACATTGACTAACTTAGGTTCGAAGACTTGAAAGTTGTCCAGTTATAGCTACAGTGAGATTTTCTTAAGTTACATAGTAATTTGTTCAAATAATAACACAATCAGAGACACTTACTATAGAGGTCTTATTGGTCTTTGGAAGTAGTGTTATTTCTATGAGATTGGTGACTCTAATTCAATGTCATATGATGGTCCGTTTGGTAAGACTAGTAATATTATCATCATAGTCAGAGTTATCCTCCTCATCTGTTTCTCTGTCTCTTTCTTCTCTCTGTCTCTGACTACTAATGGAGGATTCCCTGCTACTATCTCATTGTCTACTTCATCTCTGTTAGTTATCTCTCTTTACTGAGAGGGTGGAGTATGAGTGCCTCCCATTGAATCCTCTTACTGTTTGGTAGAAAAAATTCTCTCTGGCGCATATTAGATCCATGTTAAAAATAGATGTACATTAAGCTGTTTCTTACCTAAAGATGTGCAAGGATCACGTTCATTCATACTATCATTAAACTTCAGTTACACTTAGAGGACTCTATTAATGATCACTACTCAATACTCCTAGTATAGGATATTAATACAGTAATACATTGAGATTGGTACTATAGTATCACTTGATAGCACTGTAGTGTGAGCTCTGATATCTAGTATGATGTTACATAATATGTAATGAATACAAAGGGAAGAGAGAATATACCTTTGTTGACCATACCACCGTGTCTTCCCTCTTTAAAGGCATTCAATTCACAGAGTTAAATAAAAACACATTCGGCTGCTAAATCATTTTTACATCAACTATAGCAGGATGAGGAGGATATGAGATACACTCAGGACAAGCAACAACCTAAAACCAAAGAAGTGACATGATTTATAAGTGTAGTGTAGTGATGTCGGAGTCTTCAGACCTTCGTGTAGTGTGGAGATAATCTGTTTACAGAGGACCCAATGATAGCTTTGGGGTCAATTGTCAACACCAACTTCAAGATAAGTAGCGCGATAATAGAGGGACACATCATGATATTTACGATGATAAAGGAATTGTTACATGATGGACAAATTTTATCAAGTAATTTCCATTCTAGCTTGATTTTCGATGTTTGACTGAGTAGATAAACTATAGACAACACAACATACCATGGATCGAGTGTAACCACACTCAAAAATAGATTGTCAAAGGAGCAGGACAAAGGACTGAATCTCTGTGTTCTCTTCAAATGGCGCAGGTTTAAGAGACAAGGCATAAAGTAATAGTTTCTAAGTTTAGGAACCAATTTCTCTTAATAGGACCAGCTACCAAATATGTGGTTTTTTAATTAGTGATTACTAGCTGGGGGTGTAAAGGGGTCCCTTTCCTAGAAGAAAGGTTTACATGGACTCATAAAATGGCCATTATCCGAAAACTCTTTTCGTTGAGGGCACTTCCTAACTCTTTAAAAGTTAAAACTGAGGGGATGGTTGTTAATTCTTTCAAAACAAGTTGGGAGGTAGGGATCAAAAAATAATTTTCCTTGTCCCTTACCTTGGAATATAATAATAAAACCCCCTCGTGATGTAAAAAAACAGAGAAGACTTGAAGTTTTCTTATCTTTGAATTCCACAATCCTGAGCCATTTATAACATGTATTAGAAAATGAATAGGTTTTTTTTTGTAATTTTGACTAAAGGCCCACCAAGAAAGCAGGAAAAGGTAATCATTGAAAGGTTAGGAAATGACTTGGGGGAGTAAAAGAACGTAATTTCTATTTCCTTTTGATCTTTCTTGTGTCCAAGAGGAAAAAACCTTGATTGGAAGTGGAATTTGTACCCAAGATCTTTCTAAAAAGTTCACCAACATTTGTTCTCAATTAAGATGGTTGTTGACAACCACTTTATTGAGCTTCAGTTTCATTTGGAAAAAACGCTCTGTAGTAGCTATGAGGAATGCAGAAGGTTCTGATCAACTTAGTGGTACTTACAAAACTCCATCCAAAGTTTTTGTTAAAACAAGCTATACAGCTAGAGGAACGAAAAGATGACCTCTTCAAGTGAGGGGGATGTTTGATAAGGTTTAGGAATACCACAGGATGATCGAATTGTAAGTTTCATAAGACTTGCAAGTTATTGGTTAGATCAAAACAAGTAGATTTGGTAGCGGGCCCAGTGATAAGAGTGGTAAATTTCTGGAATCAGGGTTGTTCCCAATTATCAATGATATGTAACATAGATGCCGGCTTTGGTGGGTTTGTGAGATCTCTCTTATATTCTTCCGTTTTGGTGGAATTTCTAAACTAATTTTGATAGAGAATTAATAACCTTCTTTATGTTGGGACCAGTGGGTCTCAAATTTTTTCTAAATCCTTTTTTCTTTCTCTTTTTCCAATTTTCATTATTTTGAGGGGCCTTTGGTTTCTTAGATCGTTTTTGTTAGTTCATTGTCATCTTCAATTTTCCTTTTTTTTCTTACAAAAGCTTTTTTCAATTTATTTTCAAAGTTCAGTGGATGTCTTCACTTAGGTTCCTTTCATGTCATCTTCAACATCCTTTTCTTTTCCCTCCATTTTGGTATTCCGGATCCAATTGTATATTTGTTAAATTGGCCCTCTTGTTATGTCATAGCATTTGCAATTAACATTTTTGCTTTCAAAATTGTGGGCAATGATGATTTGTGAAATTTTAGTTGCAAATTTTTCTAGCCAAAAAAGCTTCTTCATTAGATCTGTTTTTCCCATTCGTGGAACCTTCCTTTATTAGCCAAGGGACCTACACTTTGTTTTTAGTTTACAAAAATGAATAACTTGTATGGCTGATCAACCAACCATACTAAGAGAAAGTTTTAAGAGACCATTGAGTAAAATTCTTTTCAAATATTTTACAGCACCGGTGGTTGTTAAGATACACTTGACAAACCAACATTGCCTTCCACTAGAAATGTTGTTGATATTGAAATATTGTTTATTGATGTTAACTACCAAATTGTCTTTAGCAGTATTTTGACCTTTGCTGAAAGAGGTAAATGTCTGCTTTCCAGATGACAAGCTAATTCTAATGGTCTCGTGTCAAATTCTCAGTTTAATATAATAGAGAGTGGTTTAGTTAAATTTTTACTTTAAAATGACCTTTCAAAAGCTTATGTAAATGGGGTGTGTCACCATAAAAATATTACTTACACCCAACGTCTTAACAAATGTTGTACATCTTCTTTCCAGAATAAAAGTAAATGGAGTGGTTGTTGATAATCATTCTCAGTGTAATATTAGTTAGAACTTTTTTAGGATTTTACTTTTTCAAAACAAACCCTTCTCCTGCTATATGTATGAGGGTTTGTAGATGCTCTAGCAGTGACATCACATTTTTCAAGTAAACAAGATGTTGTACAAATCTACATTTTCAGATTGAAAAGATATATAAGCGGTCTATTGTGCTGTTTATTCCACTTAATATTCAATGAGGGTGGGCAGTTAGAATTTTGACATATTCGAATGACCTTTTCACCGGCTATGTGTAAGAGTATTGCCATAACAACATTTTACTGTAAACTTCCAGTCTTTCTCTTGAACGAGGAGGTATTCAATGTCTAAATTACCGATTCACATGCTTTATGGAGGGGTCTATGGTGCATGAGTATTTTCAACTTCAATATTAACTCGGGGGTGAGGAGCAGAGGAATCTTGGACTAGTTTCACAAGTGACCTTTTTCACTGCTACATGTAATGGCGTGTCACTAAAGTTATCTTTAGCAGTAACATCACAGTGTTTTTCTACCACAGGTGTCGTATAATGGCTATACTTCCAGATTGACACCGCTAAATGGAGTGGTTTGCTTGCAACATTTCAGCTCACCATCACATTGAAGATGAGATGTTAGAACTTGGACCATCTCAAAATGACATCATTCAGGCGATGTGCAATGGACTGCGTCAAGAATATATCGCTTACTTTCAAGAATAAAAGTCCTTCTTTCTAACAAGATACTGGGCAACATCTACACATATCAATTCTATGCTCACCAAAGTGGGTAGTCTGACTCAAAAAAATGTAGCTTCACCATTCGTGTCCTTGCTAATAAAAACAGGCTGATCTTCCTGACGTATCTTTTTTAAATATTCCTTGAAGCCAATCGTACTAACTAAAACACTTCAATCATGAATTCTGGTACAATGATCTTCTACTGCTGAATGATACATGAATGTATGCTATCAACACTCAAACCTTCTCTCTAAGGGAAAATAAACTATTTCTTTACGTCCCTGACAAAGTGCATCAGGGAGTGGTTGCAGACTGGTATTGTCTAATAATTCAAGTTACATTGTGGTGTAGAAGATAGCATATTCTACTACGCTCAATGACCATAATTCATGCATAGGTATTGGAGTGTATCCCTTTGTCATTGATTACAAGTGATAAGCACAATCTACAGGCAACAAGTGCATTAACTATTTCCAAATAACCAAGTCTAGCGAATGATATGTAATGGGATACATTCCACAGTTCATTACGTTCTGAGTCTCACAGGTTACATTGAGGGTGGACCTAAGGAGATATTGAACTATGGGTAGATGACCATACTCAATAGCTCTAGTAGAGGAGTGTATTGCTCACTATCTAAACCATTTACATCACCATCCTACCTCATTTAACAGGTACTGTACTATATCTAGATCACCTGATCTAGCTACTTGATGAAGGGGAGGAGAACTACTGTCTTTCCATTGAATAGTGCCACGACTTGAAAAATTTGTTTTGACTAAATACACGTGGTTTCTTGACGTACTCTAGTCATGAAACCTCTAACTGATATGGCTCTCAATAATATTCGTCATATTTATCCCAATTTGGTGCAACTTTAATACACTGATATATATAGCAGGATCAAATATATAGTCAGATAGTTCGTACATATCAATGATACAATGGTACTGGGACCATTTATAATGGCAACACATAAAGAGGGGTTTTCACTTGTAAAGTAGAGAAGGCAAAATAACATGATGACTGCATATTAGATACTCCACAAACTCTTTTTTTTTCAGCACCCACAAGCCAAATGAAGTGGAGAGGAACCTTCAACTGTTACGCAACAACTATACAACTTACAATTTAGAAGCGGCATAAAGATATTGTATTAACGTCTAATCCACAGTGGGAAGAACTGCAACACAAATGAAAGAGTGTGTTCCCTTTGATCATCACGTACCCAAGGAGAAGTACCACTAGAACAAGTCTCTTAACAAGATCGAGATCGCCCTTTAGACCAGGCATCACCAAATCTCTATGGTTGACTGTTCAATGTTGTTTGAGAGGGAATTGGCTTACAATTACAAATTCTCTTTATAATTGCCACTTGATTAGGTTGACCTTGCAAACTGCAAAAAAGTGCCAGATGTTGGAACGTTACTAGTATAGTCTTGGTTTGAGAACAGCTCTGAAGACAAACAAGTTAAATATTGCACAACAAAGAATATCTAAATTAGAAGACCTACATACCAGTAGAGAGAGGACAATATCAGGTACGACTTACTGGTACATTGTCTGTTTATGATATGATCAGAGACTGTTTCTTGTTTTAGACTACTATATCTCATCTTCCATGGAGAAACGTAGCGAATCACGTGCTGCAGTTCATTCATCTGGTGTAGGTCAGTTTATCTCTCAACGTAGGAAGACGTGTTGGTTAGAACACACATGATATTATTATGTCTATGAGAAGTGTTGGATCTACATCATTTGAAGAAGGAAATGAAGTAGAAAATGGTAAGTAAACAGACCAATTATCTATTGTAATGAGATCTACTTATAATCTAGTGCTCCATTGTAAACATTTAATTTAAAACTGATTGTTTGCTAACAATATTTCAGCTTTAGCTTATATGAACAACAAATACGGTAATATTATTGGGCCAAGCGACACTTTTTAATTCCCATATAAACCTCTGAATTAATTTTGTCCCATAACAATATCATTGTCCATATCATCTAAATAACTTGTAGTACATATATTATTATTATATCACTAAATAGTAACAAACAATATTAACAATATTTATATTAGTAACTTAATGGAGTAGAACTAGTGTTAATTATAATTAAATAGTTGTTAATACTTCAATATTCAATGTTGTTTATTATAGAAAGTTAGTAATACAGTTCTTAGAATTCGATCTTTATTTTGAATTTTAAATATAAAAA
>NW_024533991.1:0-27773 GCF_016097555.1 Gigantopelta aegis | reverse complement strand
TACTAAGGTTGTCTGTCAGAATACCCCCGATGTTCAACAAACGATTGTTTCCTATTGCTGATCATAAGAATACACAGTCAAGTCTGGACGCGGGTAGCAACCTTGTGGTATTCAATTATCATCAACAACGCAAGACATAAAAATGTTGCACTTCATAACAACCTTTAAAAATATTTGTGGGAACATGTGAAGAACTCCATTTGTCACGAAAACTGTACCCCCCCCCCTTTTTATATTCATAGAGGCCATGATTGTGACTCAGTCACTGACTGCTATCCTAACAATTGCCAAATCTTAGAAACGAGTCTAAGACAGTTAATGCAAGGTTACTGCTGTTACTGATGCCTTAACTGCTCTCACTGACAAGAAAGTGAAATCAGAGAGCAAGGAAAAGTTGTCACAAGATGAGATACATGTCATGGTAGAAGAAATGATTTATTGTCCTTCGTCAATCCGAGAGACAGCTAACTAAGAGGTGGACACAGTCACTGATAGCAAACTAGAAATCTTGCTAGAAAAGAAGAAATTGGCTGAACAAGATTAAGTCAATTAAAGGATTGCCAGAATTATGTGGAACAAAGTCTTGAGACAGGCAGTCCTCAGAAGTAGTGACATCTACAAAAAGAATGATGGAACATATGAAATTATTTGACTCAACAGGTTATAATTGAAGAGTTTAATTCTGAAGAGAAAGCTAATCTCCACTTAAGAAAGACAGCAACATTGTTGATACACTACATCATATTGGAGATATTGTGTTCTTCCCATCCAATGTTCTACAACATTCTAAAGTCAAGATTGATCATCTCATCACATACAACTATGAGAAAACAGTTTCATTTCCACTGTCTATTCAATTTTGTGATTCCAGTCTTCTGACTGTTCCTCTATCATCACTCCGTTGTAGTGTAATAAAGAAGGAAAAGATGAAGGAGAAAGAAGAGGAAGAAGAAAAAAGACGAGGACTAGAAAGAAGAGAAGGAAAAGGAAGAGGAAAAAACTGAAGTGGATAAAGAGGAAGAAAACAAAGATGGATACACCCATAACAGCTACAGTCAACTACTACCACCCATCCTGGAGTGTATACAATACATTGTAGTCCTGTATTTGTGCCTGCTATGAATTAATGTCCAAGTTAATGATGTCCAAGTTGATTGACCTCACTAACAATTCCTTTTAATCCTTACCTTGATAACATCTCTCCAGTACATATAATATATGAACTTGTTGAACCTTGGGGTGTTGCTGTGACTGATGATGGACATATTGTGTTAAGTGAATGGAATGGTAACTGTATCACAGTACTGGATAGAGAGACTGAAATCGTTTGGTCAAATGAGTGAAGAAAGCAGAATAATCAAGTTCTCTTATCCTCGTGGTGTAACCATTACCCCGACAACTTCATTCTCGTTGCTGATGATCACAAGATCCAGAAGATATCTATGGATGGGACATGTATTGCATTGATTGTAGACAAGGTAGTGGCCAGTTGGAATTTTCTTCTCTTCTCCTTCCAGTATTACGATTTCTCCAATAACTGGAAAACTTTTATATTGCAGATGAAAAATACCATCGTATACTAGTCTTAAATCCTGATCTAACTTTCTCCCATATGTTTGGTACCAAAGGATCAGGTGAGGGAAAATTTGTTCGTCCAGTGGACATTGCTATTGATAGACGAGGATTAGTGTATGTGGCTGATACTTACATCATCGTATCCAGATATTCACTCCTGAGGGACAGTTTTTTTGTCTCAGTTTGGTACCAAGGGGTCTGGTCTAGGACAACTTAGTCAACCATCTGGATTGTAATAGATGATAACAATCTAATGTATCTTGCAGAAGTTGGTGATAATAATCGTATTTCTGTCTTCACTACTGATGGTTGTTCGTACGTTCTTTTGGAGCATTTGGTAGAGGCAAACGATCGGTTTAATTGTCCATGTGGACTAGCAATTGATCAAAAAGGACATTTATATGTTTGTGATGGTTTAAATAATAGGCTAGTAGTGTATTGAAAAAAAACTTAGAAAATACGTGATAATTAATTTGTGAGCAAATTTTTGTACATTTTGGTCGTAGCATTGTTATTCATTTATTAGATTTTGTCATAATTTTCATCTCTTGGAGCTATAGTTACTAGACCTTTTAAACTGATCTAATGTACAGAGTTGAATTACCAAAGGCAGCTTAAACATAACACTAATTCTCATTATCTTGTGTTAGTAGCCTCACAGTTACTAACTAATCAATTATTAGTGATGTTGTGGGCGTTGCTATTCCTGCTCAAAAATCGCTTTAACTCATACAATGAAAAGTTTGAAAATATGACAATAGCACTGGATCCATTGAAGTTATGTATAGTCAAAATGTGAAAGAAGTGAAAATAGAATCACTGACAAGTAACAATAATATATAGTAATTATAACTTAACTATTAGTTGTTTTATGAACATTACAAACTGTGCAGTCTTTCTAACAGTTGTATGTTAAGAATAATTGACAAATGCTTCTGAAAGATACTCAGAGATAATGTTCAGTGAATTAGTCCTATTACAGATAAAGACATAAGACAGCACAAAAACCAGCACATGTACATCGTGACATGTGAAGACAAAGTAACATTATATACTGTAAAAATTGATTGGTTTGACTTAACAATTATTGGTTATGTAGGTTGCAATTACAATCTTATTTTTTTACAGTTGAAAAAAGTAATCATGTAACTTTTTAAATTAGATAATGTACTAACTATTATATAGCTATATACACATTAATTTCATAATACTTTAAGTAATCAAATAGTGTTAGTATTACTTTATGTATATACAACTTATATAACCATGGTCCCCCATTATTAGTTAAATCAACCAATCAGTATTTCAGTGATACAATAGTGTTATTTCCTGTATCATTTTTCTAACATATGATATAAATATATGTTGTTGTGTGTATAACCTCTTTAAATGTACATTTAAAGAGGTAATATACTGTTATAAACAGGAAGCATCTCTTTATGAGACATCTCTTCCTACTACTCCGTTACCAAGTTTTCTTTAAATTTTAATTCTCTCTTGATTTATATATATATCCATTTATAGCAGAGAAAGCAATACCCAGTACTTTCCCTAATCTACATTCCTAATCTACATCTGACTGTCTATTTGAAATGGCATTGGACAAAGAATACCATTCTTATAGTAATGTAAAACCAATTTTTTAAGAAACAGCATGATAACTTATTATATATAATTTGTTGGTATGTTGTACTGTTATATACTAACATATATACAATGAGTAATTCAAATAAATTCTACATTCCATAGTAATCTACCAATGTAAAGTACAACAACTAATTGTTAAAATAACATATTAATTTTTACAGTGTATGTCAGATGGTTTAATTCATCTATTAGATATGCTATAGTTGTCATCTTCTTGGAGCTACTATGTAACTATTAGTTGGTTGTTGTCATAGCAGTTTCTCTAACTTGAACATTTGCTATATATAAAATGCGCTTCAAACTGATCACACTTATAAGTTATCATGTATGTATATAAATGTAATTAAACAACACAAATTATAATCATACATATACATATCAATGTACAAATATGATGACTATAACAACTTACCAACTAGTATGTATTGATGTGATCCTGTGTATATTGCTTCATTGCTATCTTCTTTCTTTATCTTTTTAATATTTTTTCACAGGCATTTTTCATTCTACTATAGTCCATTGAATTGTCATAAAACCTTATAAAACTTTGAACCATGTATATTTAATTTTAGCTCCACATATTTAGTATCTATTATACTGCCTTTATTGATATCTACATTGATTTAAAAATTTTAAAGACCATTCTTGAATAATTAAATTAGAAGTATATAATAACAGTTTGCATTTCACTGATAAACAAATTTTTATTAATCAATAATGTATTAATAAAAGTACATAGTAAACTATCACACTGTATATATTATCTAATAAAAGTAACACAGTAAAAAAACTATCACACTGTATTATTATCTCAATATACTTCTAATCTGTTATTACAATGATCCCAAACAACAAATATCCTTCTCTGGTCAAATGTTATTCCATATGGAGAAATTAAAACACTGATCCCAACTGCTACCTTGTTCTCCAAAACCTGATCGTACAACTTACCATCAGTAGTGAAGATATAGATACATGATTACCACACTCTGTAATGTATATTAGATTGTTATCATCATCAATTACAATCCCTGATGGACACATAAGTTGTCCAGGACCAGATCCTTTAGTACCAAACTGAGATAAAACTGTCCCTGGGAGTTAACTTCTGAATACGATGATTATAAGTATCGGTCACATATACTAATCCTCGTCTGTCAATAGCAACATCTACTGGACCATTAAATTGAACCCTCATCTGATCCTTGGTACCAAAATTATGGGAAAACGTTAGATCAGGATTTAAGACTTGTATACGTATGGTTATAATAATCTGCAATATAAATATATGTCCAGTTATAGAGAAATGATGATACAACAACGGACCATTAAATTCTAATCCACTACCTTGTTTACCAACTGATGTAATATATTTCCCACCCATTGATATCTTCTGGATCTAGTGATGATCACCAACAAGAATAAGTGGTTTTGTCTGGAATAATGGCTACACCGCGCGGATAAGATAATTTGATATTTTCACCTCCTCATTCTTTTGACCTAACGACTTCACTTTTTTTTCCCATCTCCATCCAGTACTGTGATACAGTGCTCCCACAACTCACTTACTATAATATGTCCATCATCAGTTTACAGCAACTCCCCAAGGTCTATTAAGATCAGCTATAGTATATACTGGAGTGATGTTATCAAGATGGAGGTTTATCGGGATACAACTTCGGTACTAGTAACTTCTATATCATTAACTTGGACATTAATTTGATAATGACCACGAATTGCAGGACTACAATGTATTGTATACACTCCAGGATGGGTGGTGGTAGTGACTGGTAGCTGTGACGGATGTGCTTTACTAACTGGTACTACACTACAACTGAGTGATGATAGAGGAACAGTAAGAAGACTGGAATCACAAAATTGGATTGATAGTGGAATGAAACTGATTCATTATTTACTGTGATGTGTTGATGATCAATTTTCTTGACTTTACACTTGTAGAAGATTAGTTGAGAGGTATAAAATATCTCAATATGATGTAGTGTGTCAACAATGTTGCTGTCCTTCTTAATGTGGAGATTAGCTTTCTCTCTAGGGATTAAACTCTTCAATCTTAACCTGTTGAGTCACATGACTCATATGCTCTATCATTTGTTTTGTAGATGTGATTACTTCTTGAGGACTGCCTGTCTGAAGACTCTGTTTCACAAATTCTTGGCAATCCTTCAATTGACTCAATCCTCTTTCAACTGCATTTTTTTTCTGCTCAAATAACACCTGAAGTTTGTGTACCAGTGGGACTGTGTCCACATCTCTAGTCAGCTGTTTTCTCAGGGACTGATGACGGACATTAATCATGCTTCCACCATAAGATGTATCTCCTCCTTGATGACTTCTCCTTGCTCTCTGATGATCTCATTCTCTCTGTCTGTGAGAGCAGTTAGGACATCAGTAACAGCAGTGACCTTGTCACTAACTGACTTTAGACTTGTTTCTAATGTTTGACATTGTTTGGATAGCAGTCAGAAAAACTAAGTCATATTCATGATCTCTATGAATGCGGTACAGTACAGTAGTGACAAATGCAGCTCATCGTGCATGTTCCACAAAATATTTTCAAAGGTTCATTATGAGTGGAACACTTTATTTCCTCTTTCTTGGAAGTATTTTTGATGCAGAAGTTGCTACCTCATCAGACTTTTTTATTATGTGATTAGCAATGGGAGCCCACTTCTTATGAACATCAATACATTCTTGACAAGAGCAACTTTGGTACATTCTTTACAGTAACCTGTGGCCATTAGTTGTAGTACAGTTATAACAGTTACCTGTTGATGTCCTGACCACCATTTGTCATTAAACTGTAGACCTCTTTGAGGTTGTTAAATATGGAAAGCTGCAGGAAAGGCAGCTGTCCTGTTGGTTTAAGAAACTGCGGTATGACTGAAGACAAGTTGGGCAGACAAGAGATGAAGTAGTGTATCTCCTTCAGAATCCAGTGGTAGACCCTCCACACATTGTTGACAAAAAGAAATGAGGACATGGTAAGGTCTTAGGGTACGTATAGAGGACCAAGACATATAGCACAGGTGAGCTGTTCCTCTAGTTTCTTGATAGCTGTATAGGAGGATGTACTAGTACTGCTCATAACAGGAGAGAGGACAAACTGTGATATATACATGTACTAGTACAAGAGTTCTGATAACTAGCGAAATGGGTCAGAATTTTGGATCATGCGATCTTATACGATAGTTTGTAAAAACAATTGTGTGTATTTATATCTATTTATATAAATTTCCATTTGTTAGTCTTTTAGAATTGTGGTAGAAAAAATAAATTCATTAGTTGTACAGTATATTAGCAGTTCATGTGTACTACGGTTTTTTAATTTTGTCTTTATAAGTGAATCTAATAAAGTATGGACATTATTTATTGAATGACATTGTTGGTTAATTGCTTTGAAAAACACAAATTATAATAACATCACATTTTAATCACTTTGTAAACGAATTTATTTCATTGAATTTAACAGTGAGTAACTACAAGAAAGGGTGTGTCTGATTATTTATTAGAGGTGAAAGCTTCTTCTGGTTTACAGTCTACCTTAAAAAATTATTTCTACAATCATCTACAAAACACTGCTGCTATCATCGTCATAGCTTAGTGTTTAATAGGCAAGGATCAGTATCTTTAACTCGACTTTCATGAGCACCATTACCATAACAAGTCTGACTTCACTATTAGTACAATTGGTGTGCTTCAACAGATAGTATAATGCAAAGACAATTCAAAAATTACAAATTACACATCACAATACCTTGATAAACAATTCACTGCATCATCATGAAACTTGACAAGTGTGTAAAAACTCGACTATGTGAACAATTAAAACAAGATGGTTCTCAGACCCATTACATCTTATGTCTGTAATTCCAAATGAAAGTTGTCCTTCAGTATAACAGTTTATAAGTAGGTACAGCAGCTATAATTATAGGTATGTAATGTGTGAATATGTGTGCAATACCATAAGACATGTTTTTTGCCATACCCTAAGGAGAATATCCTAGTTCTCTAGAGAGAAGAAATCCCAAAGATCATCATGAACAATAGTCATTTTAAGTCTAAACAAATTTCTACACAACCAGTAAACTTTGAAGAACAACCACTAACAGTGCCTTTCACTACAAAAGTCTGTATTGTGTAGAATGATTTGAAATTATAATAATACAAATTATCTATTTAGTATACTTATACATAAAGCACCAGCTACTTCATTACTCCACAAAAGAATACAGCATCTTGCTTATTGTGAGCAAATTGTAGGAAATGTTGTCTCACTACCAGAACAAGACAAAGTATTAATGATGTGTGCCGCCTGATCCATGACCAAAATAACTGTTAAGATAAACTTTAGATCTTTAAGAGAAAACAATAAGTTTATTCTAATGGTACTCTATAGCAATATTATTCTTAGAGTGATGTCCAAGTTGTTTGCAAACAATATGAACATCATTATTTTGCCAGGAATTATGGACATACTGGTCCCCTTATCTTGTTATAACATAATCTTTACTCTACCTTCAAGGCCATTAGCACCACTACCAAACGTAGCATCTCCATCATTACAAGATATGTCAAAAGTATAATTTGTATCTGTTAAAATCATATGGCGATTATTTGTCACTTGTTAACTAACTCGTACTAACATTGCCGAATATCACTGATGCACCTTTATTTGAATATATCTGTGACTACATGATTGAGTAGGGGGGGGGGTTTGATTATAGAGGCATTCCCAAATACTGTCTTCTGTTCTAATGCAGTTGAGGTCAATATATAAAAAAGATACCTCATAACTATTGGAGTAGCTATCAGCAGGAAAGCTGGAATACTCCTTAATAAGTTATATATAAACTAATGAAAAGACTACTAGTGAGAAAATTTTACTGTGTAGCAAAAGTATCCTGATCGATACGTACCAGACCACACCAGCATCATTATTGTCCACTTGTCACCACAGACAGTACCCCCAACCGTACTATTAACACAAAGAGTTACAATACCTATGTGTACTGTATCTAGAACCATATAAACGTACATCTCTATGTTAATATTTAACGCCTATATATAGTACAATAATTACTAATAGGAACAAATAATAACATACATTAGTACCTCAGTCACATAATAATGTCACCTGTTATGAGATAAGTAGCCTAATGCTTTACAAATGACCTTTTGATTTGTAGTGCTATGATACGAGTGACACACTGCAACCCAAATATTATTATAACATATTTCTAGTCTTCCATCTAATGTCAGATCTGTTTTAATTCATCTATTTAGATTATGCCATAGTTGTCATCTTCTTGGAGCTAAAATTACTATGTACTAATTATAGTTGCTTCTCTTACTAGAACATTTGTTATATATATATAATGCCTCAGATCTCAGGAAACCACACTATAAGTTATCATGGTACACTGAAAAAAAGCCATTTAAACAGATCTTTGTTACACAGTTTATCGACACTGATTTTGGTAAGGGGGGGGGGGGGGGGGGGCCCAATATATTATTGCTATAAAAGGCCAAAATTAGCATAACTCATGAAGCCAGTAGTTGCATAGTACAAACATTTAGTTTACACACAAGTTAGCAATTGACTCTGTTTTTGAATTGAAGCTATAGCAGATGCTATTATTTCAATTTATCACTGTAAAATTAAATTGTTATTTTAACAATTACTTGGTATAAGACACGTGGGTACTAAAATATAGAATGAGCCCAATTACTATTGTGTACGCTTTATGGTATGGTTGTACTTAACATGCCAACAAATTACACAATGATTAATGCACAGAAATTCGAATTATTCCAACTAACTAACCGCGACTATGGTAAAACTTTACCAAGAATTGTTAAAATATAATATTGTTTACACAAAGTGTTATAAACTAACCCAGTTAGTTTAGTTGAATAGTATCTATCCCTCACATCGTTGTTTTCAATTATTGGACATAAAAGTACAAAGAGTACTTTTTGGCTTCTATTTTGACTTTATACATTCTGAGTTAGATCATTGCGTTAGATCAGTTTTAGCTTTTGTGGTAACTCAATATTGGGCTTAACATCATATTAATGAGACTCTGGTAACAAAGGCTACGGTCAAAATGACAAAATGCTATTTTAAGTGTATGATATAAATATAATTAAACAAAACGAAATTATTTATTGTACACATATATATGTCAATGTACATATCATAGCTATAACAACTTACCAACTAGTTGATGTGATGATTGTGATGTTCTGCTGATATTGCTGTCATTGCTGTCATTGCTATCTTGCTTCTTTGTCTTTTGTAATAATTTTTTCACAAACATTTATCATTTTACTATAGTCCATTGAACTGTCATAAAACCTTATAAAACCTTATAACTTTGAACTATGCATATTTAATTTAACTCCACATTATAGTGTCTATTATACTGCTTTATTGATAGAGTATCCACATTGATTTTATAATAACAGTTTGCATTCCATCTCTTCACTGATAAATTCTTGTCAATCAATGATGTATTAATAAAAGTACACAGTACAAACTATCACACTGTATTATTAATCTCAATATACTACTAGTCTGTTTATTACAATGATCACAAACATACAAATATCCTTCTCTGTCAAATATTATTCCATATGGAGAATTAAACTGACCCACACTGCTACCTCGTTCTCCAAATGATCGTACAAACTGACCATCAGTAGTGAAGATAGAGATACGATGATTACCCCACTCTGTAATGTACATCAGATCGTCATCATCAATTACAATCCCTGATGGACACATAAGTTGTCCAGGACCAGATCCTTTAGTACCAAACTGAGATAAAAAACTGTCCATTGGGAGTTAACTTCTGAATACGATGATTATAAGTATCGGTCACATATACTAATCCTCGTCTGTCAATAGCAACATCTACTGGACAATTAAATTGACCCTCAGCTGATCCTTTGGTACCAAAAGTGTGGGAAAATGTTAGATCAGGATTTAAGACTTGTATACGATGGTTATATATAATCTGCAATATAAATATGTCCAGTTATAGAGAAATGGTGATACAACAAGGACCATTAAATTCTAATCCACTACCTTGTTACCAACTGATGTAATATATTTCCCATCCATTGATATCTTCTTGACATTGTGATGATCACCAACAAGAATAAAGTTGTCTGATAATGGCTACACCACGCGGATAAAAGAATTTGATATTTCCACCTCCCTCACTCTTCTGACCTAAAGACTTCACTTTCTTTCCTTCCCTATCCAGTATTGTGATACAGTGCTCCCACAACTCACTAACTATAATATGTCCATCATTAGCTTACAGCAACTCCCCAAGGTCTATTAAGATCAGGTATAGTACATACTGGAGTGATGTTATCAAGATGAAGGTTTATAGGAATCACAACTTTGGTACTAGCAACTTCTACATCATTAACTTGGACATTAAACTTGATAATGACCACGAATTGCAGGACTACATGTATTGGGTATACACTCCAGGATGGGTGTGGTAGTGACTGTAGCTGTGACAGATGTAGCTTTACTAACTTGTACCACACTACAACTGAGTGATGATAGAGGAACAGTAAGAAGACTGGAATCACAGAATTGGATAGATATGGGGAATGAAAATGTTTCGTTATTTACTGTGATTGCTGATGATCAATTTTCTTGACTTTACAACTGTTGTAAAACATTAGTTGAGAGGCATATAATATCTCCAATATGACATAGTGTGTCAACAATGTTGCTGTCTTTCTTAAAGTGGAGATTAGCTTTCTCTTTAGGGTTTAACTCTTCAATATTAATCTGTTGAGTCACATGACTCATATGCTCTATCATTTGTTTTGTAGATGTCACTACTTCTTGTGGACTGCCTATCTCAAGACTCTGTTTCTACAAATTCTTGGCAATCCTTCAGTTCATTTAATCTTCTTTCAGCTGGTTTCTTCTGCTCTGATAACACCTGTAGTTTGCTACCAGTGACTGTGTCTACCTCTCTAGTCAGCTTGTCTCTCAGATTGACGAAGAATGGCAATCATTTCTTCCACCATAACATGTATCTCTTCTTTGTCACAATTTCTCCTTGCTCTCTGATCTCATTCTCTCTATCTGTGAGAGCAGACAGGAGATCAGTAACAGCAGTGACCTTGTCACTAATTTGACTTCAGACTTGTTTCCAATTTTTGACAAAGTTTGGGATAGCAGTCAGAGACTAAATCATAATCATGATCTCTATGAATACGTACAGTACAGTCGTGACAATGAGCTCTTCACACGTTCCACAAAAAGATCTCCAAAGGCTTTATTATGAGTGGAACACTTTAATCTCCTGTTTCGTAGGAACTAGCTTATTTGCAAAAGTTACTACTTCATCAATACCTGTTATCTTATGATCACCGAAGGGAGCCCACTTCTTATGAACATCAATACATTCTTGACAGAGAACTTGGCACATTCTTTACAGTAACCTGTGGCATTAGTTGTAGTACAGTTATCACAAGGTTACCTGTTGATGTCCTGACACTTTTATCATTAAATTGTAGACTTCTTTGAGGTTGTTAATTTGGAAAGCTACAGGAAAACCAACTGCTTCGGTTTGTTGAGGTAACTGGGTACAATGACGACAATTAAGGACAAGAGATGAAGTAGTTATCTCCTTTAGAATCCAGTGGTAGACCCTCTAGACATTGTTGACAGAAAGAATGGAGACATGGTAAGGTCTTAGGGTTAGTATAGAGGTCAAGACATATATCACAGGTGAGCTGTTCCTCTAGTTTCTTGATAGCTGCAGAGGAGGATGTCCTAGGTACTGCTTTCTCTGCCATTTCATAGGATGTAAAATACTTGTACAAACAGCCTAGGTATAAAAACAGTTGTGGAATTTGTAGTATCTCAATAGTACTATTAATTAGTCTCGAGAGGGAGGGGCTGGCTACGCGAGACTAACTCTACCTTGCTCTAAGGACTGAGAACAGTGAGTACATACTCGAGACATTGTTTTTTTATAAGGTCATAAATACTAAATTGAAAAAATGTTCTGGATGACAAGAAATCAACATGACCACATTCCAACACTGTGGAGTGACAGAGACCAAAGAGAGGGAGAGGATGGAGTAACTAAATAGTTCTGTTGTGTGGTTGCTACTATCACTCTTTCAACTTAAGTTAGAAAAAAAAAACATCAATAGTGTGTAAAACAATGAACACAAACATATCACAGTAAATAATAAAATAGCATGTCTAATAATGATTAACATATATTCACAACAAAATAGCACTAAATGAAAACATACACAATTACAGAGACTATATTTTGATCAAGTATTGTGAGGAGAATAACATTAAAGACGTATATTTGTTTCAAAACTTAATGACTTCCCTGTAGCAAGTCACAGGATAATTGTAAATCAGTGCAGATGCTTCTTCATCTACACTGTCAAAACGATGTTCACTTTTCCGTGTCTCGTTAACAAAGAAAATTAGCGACAGTTTGTGCTATCACAACAGCATGATAAGAATGGTTGATACCTCTTTGGTTGTCCACTCAAATATGTTTTTCTCTGGATGCCATTGAGTACCATAGAAAGGGTACTTGATAGCTAGAGAGAAAGAGAGAGAAGATTAGTGTGTTTTTAATAAGTTAGTAGTTTAGTCTTACCTTCCATAGATTGAGACAAATTGTTTGCCTTCACGATCACATTAGTAGACAATACATCATAGAACTGATATAAGTTACTAGATTGGAATGTCCTGGTAAAGGAATATGTCAATTATCAATTATGGCCTGAAGGATGTCTTGATACATAATAACTACTAAAGTCCTTATAGTCTCCCTATCCTATATGTCTAAAAGGGATCACACAAGTACACATTATAACAGAGATTTTGGGGCCCGGGGCAAGTTTTCAAATGGGGCCTCATGTATCAGCTTTAGTAGAATTAGTGTTATTACTTTATTTAGAAGAAGATCCGGGCAATTGCCCATCTGCCCCCTCTTTGCAGCCCTATTAAAGAAGGTCTATAATAGTGTGGGAGTAAAAGACTTTTATGTTTATTATTTATAGAATTAGTTTCTAATACATTTTACATATTATAATAATACAATTAATATACAAAACATATATTGAGTGCAGATTTAAATAGTTAACAATTTACCTGAGGTGTGACACCAAATTGATGATTGTTCATTGTCAATGGCTCTGTTGCTAACCACCTCCTTGAGTCTAGTGTATAACTGGAGTACAGACGACTTTGGAGAGCAGCTGGATTAATTTAAATAAAAACAAGTACATATAGTATATCTCACATTATCTTACCATTAGTAAATTTAGTGGTATACTATAGTTCTCTGGTCAAATCCACCATCTAGTATCTTATCAGTACCAGCCTGTAGAACACATAAACAGCTGGAACCCAAGACAAGTACCCCATAATGGAAGGTAATCACCTTTATCATTAGCCTATAATAATAAAAGATATTACACATGTACATGTACTTATAATGGAAAGTGACTACTACATCATATTAGCCCTAACATTTAAAATAGTATACAGGAAGGAACATGTATCCCATAAACGAAAGTAATCACTTTATCATATTAGCCTATAATAATCAAGATATTACACATGGTTCATTATGATTACATGTACATGTGTAATGTCTTATCTGTATCATTATAGGTTAATGATAAAGGGATTACTTCCTGTTATAAGTACATGTAATCACTTTTACCATATTAGTCCTAATAGATAAAGATTTATAATGCATTGAGTCTATCTGTTTATAACATGTATGGTATCTAAGTAGCTCCTTTGCTAGTTCAAATACCTCCTTTCCTACAATATTTCTCGAAGTAAATCAGAGTCATTTAATGACACACCCCCTCCTGGAAACAGCACTCTAATAATGAACACATAAAAGAGACTAATGTAATCAGTATGACCACACCTACCCATTAATGGAGTTAAATAAATGATGTATTCATCTTGTGATGCGTTGTTACTTTGTGATAATTAAGGTAATTATGGTTGTGTGAAAATTAATAACTGTATGCCCATATCTCACATCATAACCTTTTGCATGAAGGGTAGGGCTATGTAAGACTCCACCCACACATTACTTATTATAAGGGGGATACAAAATGGTACCAACTCGTCCTCCAGCAGACTCGATATATTTGACATAAGATGCTGCCCATATAGGACTGACCTCCAGGTGCCTTCTCTGAGACTATACCTACAAGACAATCACATGATCATTAGTGTAATAGTCACATGATCAAAGACTGACCTATAATTGGTCTCAGATTGAGAGAGTAAACCTCAACTAACAAAACAAAAAACAATAACACTTGTTTCATGATAATTATTGTCTACTCAACATTTAATGAAGTGCTGACGCTGCAATTTGGACTGGGTTAAAAATTGACATACATAACTATATTACTACTATATCAGTATATGACGTTAAAGTGGAGATACTAACTCTGTTAACACTGTACAATTATTATTAATTCCAGTGGAAACTCACCTCTACATTTTGGTATGTTGAACTAGCTGGTTATATCAAGATCAAATAATGTTATAATGTAAATATGTGCTGGGAGTATAACTATATCATAGATTTTTTTTTTGCTGATGTGAAAATAGAGAACCTGGTTCTGGATCTGAAAATACTGGTAAGTCTTAAAACTTACAATATTGTATTAATGTATTATATTTGGCTCTCTATAACTCTCTATTTATATGATGTAAGACTATTGTGTACAGTAAATACAGTAAATAAGTCTATATTTAAGACACAATGCATATGCTGTTTGTATTAACATTTCAACATGCATCCATTATACTAGGAATTATTTGTCAACACACAGAGCTCTATATAAGCAATACCACTCCTTTGTTATGAAAAACAGTGATATTGACAATTATTTTTAACTTCTATTCCTCTTTCTTATAGTATCATTAGAGGTCCTGCCATTAGAATATATAATATCTGGTTATAAATATCACTGTCATCTGTACAAATACTGGCTGTGGTCACCTACTCAAGTTATTTGAAATAAAATGACAATATATTAAAAGCTGGAGGTTCAAATACCCACATATCAAGTGTTACATTCAACAGAGTTAAGTAGTGATTATTAAAATATGTAAGTTATATGTACTATCTATGTCTCTGAATTACTAGGTATGTACAAATGTCAAGTGAAAACAATAAACAACCAATATTATATTAGCTCAATTACCGTACAATCTGCCAGGAATATTATAGTTGCCATGACAAGTATAGGTTTAATTAATACAAGTGATTCACATACACTTAATTATATTTATTGTATAGTATATTTAATTAAGTAGTCATATTTAGTTCTAATCAATGATAGAAGAAACTAAAATCAAGCAAGTTGTATGGTTTTAAAATATATTGTGGTTAACACTCCACTATATGTGTAGTAGATATTACAATTAACTACTGTTATATAAACACTCTAGTCTACTATACAAGTACTTCACAATATATTGATTTCATCTCCTCTCACAGTAAGAGTCCATGGGCATAACTATAGTCATATAGTGATCAGTGTATTTGTAGTGATGTAATAATGATGTAATGATAAACTCAGTATGGATCTAGTGAAGACAACATGGCTACTACTGATATTGTTAGTATCTATTATATTAAAATGTACAGGTATAATTATATTAATAACTAATGTACTATTTTATTTAGTTTTATTATATAGCTGTTCAGTTCATAATTACTCCATCTCCTAACATTGGAGTCTATCAACTAGCACATTACCAATGTTCAGTGGATCATACTGGTGTGAGTATTACTTGGCTTGTTAATGGAACAGGTTCTAGTCATAGTGACATTGTTGAACTTGGTATTATTACAAATGGAGCAGGATCACCTAACTCCAGTCTTACCATACCTGGATATCCTCAATATAACAATACAGTAGTGACATGTAATGCATTTGGATTTGTGAATGGTAATATTATTTAACTTCGATGAATCTACTCTGAGAATACAAGGTATAAGTCAATATCTCACTCTATTTAATTTGACAATACTCCTCTCTCCTCTCTCTCTCAGGTAAACTGTCAGAAGTAGGAAACTTAAAATGTATCAGGCAAGATGATTCTTGTATAAAGTGTTTCTCAGTCTCCTCCTTTCTCTCTTGATGATTACCTATATATGGTTATATTATTAATGTCACTAATGAAGGAGATAATACACAATATACTACAGTTAGTAATATTACCAGCTGGATTTATTTTCCCAACGTCAATTTGGTACATATACAATTATTGTAGCTGGTAATAACTCAGCTGGAGAAGGCGAGATAAGTCTACATCAATAACACTAGCTACAGGTATGATAATTGGTTAGTTAGTGTCTTATTGATCCTTTGGTTAATATCCATAAAGATAGTTGTAGTCTCGTTCCTGACACTGGTCCGTGTAGGGAGGTACCCACGATGGGTTTTATATTCTACCTCAAGGCAATGTTGAATTATTTTCTTACTGAGGATGTAATGGGAATAGAAACCAATTTAGCTCTTTAAAGGAATGTATTAATAGTTGTGGTATGTCCAACATTATATAGATCTGTGGTTTCTTTAACTATACATGTAAACCAGTATATATCCATTATATATAATCCAGTATAAACCAGTATGAACAGTATAACTTATGACTTTATTTTTGTCACTATATAAGTAGTAATATAATAATATTCACTTTTTATCTTTAATAAAATCTTCACATTAATTTCATATAGGTTGTATTAATGGTTCTTTATGAGATTGTCGTGGTGATCCTTGTAAGATAAAATCATGTCCTGTCATCCTGATGCTGTATGTCAGTACGATACGTGTACATGTAATGCTAGGTATTATGATCATTTATTGAAGTCACCTAATGAAAAAAAAACAAAAAAAAAAAAAAATGGGTAAGTATGACATAATATAATGATGTCAAACATGTTACTATATTTAGATATATGTGGGTTACCTCCTGTCAGTGGTTCATGTACTAGATCTGTCACTCGTTGGTACTTTAATCGTATGTTAGGGAAATGTCAATCATTTATATATAGTGGTTGTGATGGTAACAGTAATAATTTTGAATCTCTTAAAGAATGTGTTCAAACTTGTGGTGAGTTTTAAGATAATTATAACTTCTTAAGTATTTGTCATTTTCAGTTTCCGTAATTCAATTAGATTTTATTTATAGACATGTCCTGTGATCCAGGACAGGCTGTCACCTTGTTTTCATGATCCATGTGATAACAAATATTGGTCTAATATTCCTAATACAGTCTGTGTGTCAAAATCTTGTGGAGAATGTTCATCACATTTTTATATAATACAACAGGAGACGATGTCACTGATTTATGTAGTAAGTAATGATATATCTACTTTATAATGTAATACTGTTAAAATAGATTGATTGTTTATATTTTATGATTACTACTTAGGTTTCATACATACCTACAAAATACATTTAAATGTATTGACAACATGTAATGTTTTTGATTCCTAATTACTATGTACTTAAGAATTATGTACTTAAACAAATAACATCTTACAAAATAATATGTTACATGCTATGTCCTATTATTAATTAGTTCACAGCCCTCGCACATAAGCCCAGCATCCATGAAATTCTCTTGTTCGAACTAATGAGAAGTAAAACAGAATCTCAAAGCTCTGATAATTAACTATATGAATTAGTTATAAAAACAGTGTGATGTTTGCTACTTCTAGGTGTCTTATTATTATCATAGTGCCAGTAATTAAATCATTTTTTCAGTTGAAATATAATAACATAATTATGATAACATTCTGTTTGGTTTCTCCAGGGTTCTATATTTCTGTACATTTGAAACATTTACAGGTTTAGGATTAATGATTTAAAGTTATTATATTGCTCATTATAACATATTGTATTCCTCTCATTATATAGTTGATTGTCCTTCTGATAAGCCAGCTGTATTTTGTCATATTGATTTATGTAATTATCACACATGTCTTAATATCCCACAAGCTACGTGTAAGTTAGATATATGTGGTGAATGTCAGGCACGATTCTATCTAAATGATACTGAAGTAACAGATGAGTGTAGTAAGTGTTAGTACTAATATATTGACCATATGTACTGTTCTATGTCTCTCTTTGTCTCATAGTGTCTTGTGAGGCAAGAGGACAAATCTTAACACGCAGAAGTTTAGTGCTAAAATAATTGAACATTAATAATAATGCTACCTATAAAGAGCCTGAGGTAAACAGCACCTACTAACAAATATATATGAAAATTGACGACTAACAAAAGATATATAAATGATTAAGTTATTAAATGAAATAACAAATACAACATTTTGCAAATTTATTTTTTCATTCAGTTTTACGGATTAATTTACTCTTTTCTGTGACTTTTCTACCTAAAGTATACATAGCAAAGTTGTATTTATTCAGTTAGATATTCACTTGACTTACTAGTGTTTTTAATAATCTTCATCATGATGATATGTTGTTTTCTCTTTAAAAATATCACATTCTTCCGTGCATAGAATAACTAAACCATAATAAATAGGATCAAGAAAAAAAAACAGAAAATAGCCAAAAAGCAAGGTGTAAGTCTATAAACGTGAAGATATATAATTGTTCTCCAACTTGAAGTAGCATTCTAATGCTTCTTTGTTATCACCAACTATATACAGCACTGATAAAATCACCAAAAATAGGTACAAGAACAATTAGTCCTATACAGGTCTTTTTCTCGAAATTCTTGTGATGCATAATAAAACAGTTTTAGCAATGAAGAACACGATCAATCCAACTATGACAGAAATAATTCCAATCAACAAGGGTTGTTTCGAGAATACAAGCATTATTCGTGGTTATAGTTGTATACCAAGCATCTACTTCTGCAATTGTTCCAAGCATTGTAATTAGTACTGTATAACAAGGACGTTTATTATGTTGTCATCACTTTTCTTTATTGCTATTGTTGTTTGTCATTTTTGTTCTTATTCTTTTGGTATACTTTGAAAATTTGCATAACTTCCTCTTCAACTAGAGAACAAAACGAATCCAATAAGTCCAAATGTAAGTAGGATAGCGATGTCTCTTTTGTGTTTGCTCTTTCAGCACAATTAGGATCATCAGCCACAAGCATTGTTGTATGTAGTTAAAAGCATTCAAGTTGTCTCCAATGAAATATAGCATGGTAGAAACAATCTTAATATACCAAATACTACTCGTAATGAAACCTCACATATCTGCTGCTTTCTTCCACTTGTCTTATTGTTAGTCATGTCACTAAGGCCATTACTCTGCTTTTGAGTCTCCTTTTCTTTCTCATCAACTATTTTTTTTTTCTTTCTCCTTAATATAGCAACCATAACTGGAAGAGACAACTAATATTGCGAGTGACAGAATAAATAACAAAATTCCAATAGTTATGAAAGATCCCAGTGTGAATGTAGCTTTTAGCTTTTTGAAGATAAATTAATGACTTTAATCAAATAGAAACTGATAGAACTCAGGACCATCAAGTAAGAGTGCAAGAACTTTCAAGTGACTGAAAAATGTACGTGTTGATTTCAGATGTTTCTACAAAACAAAGACTTTGCTATAAACTAATTGTTTTAATTAATTTATGTGCATTTTGGTTTCATGTATCCCTATAGATGCAAAATACATTTAAGGTAAGCATGAATTTCATATCACTTTTAAAAGAGGGGGGCAGGTGTATTATTAACATAGAGAACTACAAAAGGTTGCTTTTTGAGCATCCTGTAAGATTGTCCTATAATCAATCTGTAGCTAGAATATTTATCTACTATCTATCAATCTACATATTGTGTACATATATACATATAGATACATATATACATATATATATATATATACACATACAAGAAAAAAGAAAATTTATCTTAGGCCCGGACAAAACTGTGGTCCATGTGTCTATGTTGTGAGACCAGTTACTCATCCAATCTGTTATAGTGATAGCCTTAGAGAGAGCTTTTTTCCTGTTCTTAAGGATATTGATGTAAGTAGTTATACATGTTGGAATTGTGAGAAGGACACTAAAAATAGTATTAACAATCATTGTATGCATGCATGCCATGTATTAGGCAGGTAGGTAGAAATATACGTATGCAATGTATATATTAAAAATAGTATTAATAATTTTATGTGTATGTATGTATGCATACATGTAGGTAGGTATACATGCATGCATGTAAGTATGTATGTATGTATGTATGTAGGTATGTATATATGTAGATATGCAGGTATGCAAATGTATGTAGGTAGGTATGTAGGTATGCATGCATATAGGTATGTACTAAAAATAATATTAACAATGTGTCATACATTGTTGTAAAAGTTTTTGGTGTTTCCGAATAATTTGAGTCTTGTAAAGAACATTTTAAATAATGTCCATTCTCTTCACCTTTAGTAGTAGAACCTCATTATTTGAGAGAAGGTTATTGAGCTGGAAATTAAAGATTGAACCCTCTTCAAAATAATGAGTGTAATAGCATATTGTTCTATACATGCCTTAGGGTCTGGAAAAATGCTGAACTGTGCCATATTTTATATTAACACTACATATATAGCACTATATGGACTTCATGCTAACAAATATGTCACATTTGCTATGTAATAAGCAAAGGATCTCTGCCCATAGTGTGATTTTCTTTCAACCAGGTTCATATGTTACAGATTGGTAATCCTATTTTTAGTCCTTCCTTCTCACAATTCCAAATATATAACTACTTACATCAATGTCTTTAAGAGCAAGGAAAAGCTGTCTCTCTTTTAGGTTATGACTATATACAACAGATTGGAAGAGGACAGTATCAGTAACTGGTCTGACCACATTAGATGCATGGACCACAGTTTTGTTCAGGATGAGTTTTCTTCTTTCTTAGCTTAGAGTCGGTCATTTAAGTAGTTGAGGCAACGCAGCTTTCTATAACTTGCTCTGTTAACAAACTCACGTGAAGATGTTCATAGATATGAGGAAAAAGATGCAGTGGTCTTAAGTGAGACCACACACTCACGTGGTTAATTTTTGCTGGTTTAGCACTATATTTTGACTTCATTTGGTACGGTGGCAAACGACTGTTAGCAAGCTAGTGAGAAAAAAAACATGCTCTGAACTTTTCGTATATGCTGCAACTTTCAAACTCAACAAACTTAAGATTTAACTATAGATCTAGTAGTTCTAACTTCTACAGTAGTTACATGCCGAAAGCAAAGACGTTCTTTCAAAGCAAAACTTTGTTAACGTTAACGTTAGTAGATCATGGGTAAACTCGAGAATCTAAGATGTTTCTTACCATTGCGATAACAATTATACTTCAAGTCACACTCTAGCAGTCAGAAGGCATTGTTTGTTTATTTTTTGTAAAGAAAAAAAGGAAATTTCAACGCCAAGCAATCCAAGTGTCACCAGCTTTCTGTATACAGGATACCATTATTTATTTTAACATTGTCTGACCTCGGCTTTAAAGTTGAAGGTACATCCACAGGACTATAATAATAAAAGATCAATCTCACAAAAGATTTTGTTAACGATTTTTGCAAAAGACCATAGTATTGTATATACAAACACGATGTATTATAGCAGTAACTACAAGAAATAACACGGGTACAACATTGCTACGGGGATGATCCTAGTTTAGACCCAAAATGTGACCTACCAGATGACTACAAGAACCTGTCTCAAAATTAACTCTGACCACCGCTAAGTTATATCTAGTAAAAGATCTAAAAAGTAACACCAAACGGAGTTTATAGTCATTCACATACACACACACCTTATTCCTTAGAATTACCTGTAATATTACTTTGAAATTTTGTGTTACTTACATTCTCCTCGATACCCATATTGTAGTAGTAGATGAAGAAAACACTGCGAAAACATCTGGAACAGGACAGTGCAAACAACGTCAACCAGTATCACGAAGTCATGGTGATGTATTGGTTATATAGTTAGGCATAGGGGTGAAACTATGTATTCACTTGAAGGAATGACCTGCTTGTAATTTTGATAGATTTATTGAATAGTATACTCTAAGAAAAACCTCTGTTGACTATTATGTAAAATTCTTTTTACCATTATGTTCAACTATCACTTTGATTATACACACACCATATATAGTTAAACATCTATTAGTGTTTGTACAAGTCTTGTCTCTTTTGAGAATTAATGGTGTTTGGGTGTCGAACTTCATTAACATAAGATAGATCTACGAGACAACAAACCACTGTTGTGTTTTCTCATTGATATACCATGTTCGTTACTAATGATATACCGTATATTATAATAAAGACGAATGATATACCGTAAATCTGTCATTGTTGCTGAATTTTCACAAAGCACAGAATATAAATTTGTACATTTTTAATATGGCTGACTTATCACTTTTTGTGGAAATTAAGGAATTAACCTCTTCACAAAATAAAACCTATAACAACTTAACTGATTATGGTAGTCTACAAAACTATTTGTAGCTAGCACAATTCCAGAATGTACTTCAGTGACATTGATCTGTTTCTTTTAGCAATAACTTCTCGATTGCTTACTCTTTATGCCATCATAATTGGCTCGTGCAATAAAATGTGATCATATTGACAAACATGATACAATCCTATTAGTTAGCGTAGCTACATTAGTCTATGAAATGAGGCTATGTCAGAGTGTATTGCCTGCTCAATAAATTTGTTTGCGTGTAGTAGGGATACTGATCTAAACATGGTTTTCATAAAATATATATAAAACAATTTATGTATGATATAAATCTATTGTCATGCCCAGCTCACTCCCACAATACCCTCTCTTATATATATCAATAATGCTAATAAGGACTTACAGTGACGGTGTGACTAAATGTATGATAATAGGGTTATGAAACTAACCATGGAGATACTATAGTGGAGTGACCCAGGCCATATAAGAAGCTCATTTCTGACCACACAATATGCAGCTGATAGTTCATTGTTCTACATAAACAGAAAGAATATAGCAATAATATAATATACATTATAGTTTAAGAATGAGATAGCTAGCTCTATGAAAGGACACTAGAGAATTTGGATACAAATATTTTAGTAAAGAAACAACATGTCTATTACTTTGGTAATCTTAACGATGTATTTGTTTGCATTATAAGTACCATTGCCAGTACTGAATCATGTATAGGTGATGCAGTAAACATGAAAACAATGAATAAGGTAACTTCAGTCACATACATGTACATGTACTACATTATTTACATGTATAAAGTATTTGTGGTAAGGTTGTCAATAAAGGAAATGCTATGTTTTAACCACTTACCTACTCCTAACCAGAAGTTTCCAAATTGTTGGTCCACTTGTCATATTAAATGCCTGTTTAGACAGCCTAATTATATAGAGGAAAGATAAGTCAGAAATAAGTGATCATGACTATTATATAGAAAAACATTGAATCAATAAGTACTTTAGTATTGTGAATATATATATATATATAATATATATATATATATTAGACTAGAGTAAAACAAACATTTAAAGAGTAATATAATCAACATGTATTCTATCTTGGAGGTGTCCTAAGCATTTTTTAATAAAATCACTGCTATTGGGCACCTATTCACTATTAGACGTAACATTATGCTTACCATTGTGAACACATTAACTGTCCAGATGTGACTTTGTACATATAATGCTGCTAGTTCAGTAAACCTCATATCATAAGAACATATACCTAATACACTATTCTAATGAGAAAATAATATATTATATATATGAAGGGAAAAATGCATGGCTAGACAATATTTAGTCAATTTAATTCATAGGTTACTATAGATAACATCTGAAAGTATATCTACAAAGGAGAGTTTCCAGATTACTAAAGATTTCTGAAACTTATGGCCTTTTCTTTTGGCTCTTATAATAAAGGATGGGGAAGGTGAAAGGGAGCATAATCTCTTTGATTGATTAAAATGTCTGGTAGGGTTAGCATTACCTTAGTATTAACATTGATATCATGGTTACATAGGCAAGGCCTGCACATTAAAATGATGTCATGAGATAGCCTTTGCAATAGCTTATATCAGACAATTATTCAGTCATTTCAACTTTCCATATCCATTGCTTTTTATGCTAGTAATTTATGTGACATTTTTTGTGAGATAGTATAAATAGTTATAATAACACAAACCCTTATACGTACATGATATTACCCATGTACATGTACTTATAATGGAAAGTGATCTACTACATCATATTAGCCCTAACCAGTTAAAATAGTGTACAGGAAGGAACATGTATCCCATAATGGAAAATAATCACCTTTATCATATTAGCCTATAATAATAAAGATATTACACATGTTTATTACGATTACATGTACATGTGTAATGTCTTATCTGTATACATTATAGGTTAATGATAAAGGGATTACTTCCTGTTATAATTAACATGTAATCACTTTACCATATTAGTCCTAATAGATAAAGATTTATAATGCATTGAGTCTATCTGTTTTTTTGAATATAATATGTAAGGTATCTTACCCTCCTTTGCTAGTTCAAATATTATCTTCCTACATCGAAGTAATCAGAGTCATTAATGACACACCCCCCTCCTGGAAACAGCACTCTAATAATGAACACATAAAAGAGAGACTAATGTAATCAGTATGACCACACCTACCCATTAATGGAGTAAATAAATGGTGTAATTCATCTTGTGATGCGTTGTTACTTTGTGATAATTAAGGTAATTATGGTTGTGTGAAAAATTAATAACTGTATGCCCATATCTCACATCATAACTTTTGCATGAAGGGTAGGGCTATATTAAGACTCCACCCACATTACTTATTATAAGGGGGATACAAAAATGGGTACAAAACTACGTCCTCCAGCAGACTCGATATATTTGACATAAGATGCTGCCAATATAGGACTGACCGTCCAGGTGCCTTCTCTGAGACTATACCTACAAGACAGATCACATGATATTAGTGTAATAGTCACATGATCAAAGACTGACCTATAATTGGTCTCAGATTGAGAGAGTAAACCCTCAACTAACAGAACAAAAAACAATAACACTTGTTTCATGATAATTATTGTCTACTTCACATTTTAATGAAGTGCTGACGCTGCCAATTTTGGACTGGGTTTAAAAATTGACATACATACTATATTAGTACCGTAAATGTCAAAATTTTTCGCCGCTCAAAACTTTCGCGAGTAAAATTTTCCCGACTCATAATTTCCGCGTTTTGTGTCAAACCACGAAAATTTGATTATTAACTATTAATTATTCGCGGAGTCTAATTCGCGGTCGCGTTTTGGTGTAAACCGCGAAAATATAACTAATTTTGAGTAGAAGAATTTTGACGTGTTTACGGTATATGAAAAAAAAACGTTTAAAGTGGAGATACTAACTTTGTTAACACTGTACAATTCTTATTAATTCCAGTGGAATCTCACCTCTACAATTTGGTATGTTGAACTAGCTGGTTATATCAAAGATCAAAATAATGTTATAATGTAAAATATGGTGCTGGAGGTAATTTGACTATATCATAGAGTTTATTTCCAGCTGGAAATAGAAATAGAGAACCTAAGAGGTTTATGTGGTAGTTAACTTGTGAATAGAAGGCACCTGGTGCTTCTGGATCTGAAAATACTGGGTACGGGATTCTTAAAACTTTACAATATGTGTATTAATGGGATTATAACCTCTCTATATATTAGATGATGTAAGACTATTGTGTACAGTAAATACAGTAAATAATGCTTGCTATTTAAGACACATGCAATATGCTGTTTTGTATTAACATTTCAACACTTGCATCCATTATACTAGGGATTAATTTGTCAACACAACAGAGCTCTATATAAGCAATACCCCTCCTTGTTATGAAAAAGTGATATCGACAATTATTTTTAACTTCTATTCCCGCTTTCTTATAGTATCATTGGAGGTCCTGCCATTAGATATATAATAACTGGTTATAATATCCTGTCATCGTGGACAAAGGGGTACGGCTGGTTCACCTACTCAAGGTTATTTGAAATAAAAATTGACATATATTAAAACGCTGGAGGTTCAAATACTACATATCAATGTTACATTCAACAGAGTTAATATGATTATTACAATGTGTAATCGTTATATGTACTATCTATGTCTCTGATTACTAGGTATGTACAAATGTCAAGTGAAAACAAGTGAACACAATATTGATATTAGCTCAATTACCGTACAATCTCTGCCAGAATATTATAGTTGCCCATGACAAGTATAGGTTTAAATTAATACCAACAGTGATTCACATACACTTATTATATTTATTGGGTATAGTATATTTAATTTAAGTAGTCAGTATTTAGTCTAATCAACTAAAATCAAGCAAGTTGTATGGTTTTAAAATATATTGTGGTTAACACTCCACTGTAGTAGTAGATATTACATTCACTACTGTTATATAAACATTACTCTAGTCTACTATACCAGTACTTCACAATATATTGATTTCATCTCCTCTCACAGTAAGAGTCCATGGGCATAACTATAGTCATATAGTGATCAGTGTATTTGTAGTGATGTAAATAAATGATGTAAATGAGTAAACTCAGTAGGGATCTAGTGAAGACAAACATGGTTACTACTGATATTGTTAGTATCTATTATATTAAAATGTACAGGTATGATTATATTAATAAACTAATGTACTATTTTATTTAGTTTTATTATATAGCTGTTTCAATTCATATTTAGCTCCATCTCTAACATTGGAGTCTACTCAACTAGCACATTACCCAATGTTCCGTGGGATCATACGGTGTGATTATTACTTGGCTTGTTAATGGAACAGATTCTAGTCATAGTGACCTTGTGTTGAACTGGGTATTATTACAAATGGAGCAGGATCACCTAACTCCAGTCCGTTACCATACCTGTATATCCTCAATATAAACAATACAGTAGTGAGATGTAATTGCATTTGGATTTTGTGAATGGTAATAGTTTTATTTTAACTTCGATGAATCTACTCTGAGAATACAAGGTATAAGTCAATATCTCACTCTTTTAATTTGACAATACGCCTCTCTCCTCTCTCTCTCAGGAACACTGTCAGAAGTAGGAAACTTAAAATGTATCAGGCAAGATGATTCTTGGGGGGGGGGTATAAATTGTGTTTTCTGGTCTCCCTCCTTTTCTCTCTTGATGATAATTAACCTATATATGGTTATATTATTAAATTCCTCTAATGAAGGGATTAATACACATAATACTACAGTTAGACTATTACCAGCTTGGATTTATTTTCCCAGTCAATTTGGTACATATACAATTAGTTGTAGCTGGTAATAACTCCCAGCTGGAGAAGGAGAGATAAGTACTACATCCAATAACACTAACTACAGGTATGGATAATTGGTTAGTTTAGTGTCTTATTGATCCTTTGTTTAATATCCCATAAAGATAG
>NW_024533990.1:0-27906 GCF_016097555.1 Gigantopelta aegis | reverse complement strand
ATGATGAACAATGAGTATCTTTATCTGCTTCCCATTAGGTTTATCTGGACAGCATCCAAACATCTGTAGATACAGGTCACTGTAAGTGATGATACAGCATATACCTACATTAAAAACAAACACAATAGAAACGCATTAGTGAAACCACCAGGGGGAGAAGGGATGAAATGATGCAATAAATGTAATTACTAACTACGATTACAACAGAAAATTAGATTTACATTTCAGTGAGTAAAGATAATGAAAACACTGCATCATTATGATTACCTCTTAGAGAAATGTATGTCTAGCTATATACAAGTCGGATGAGTCCCTGATTAGCATGCAATTATTGTATATTACATAATACAATCTTGTAATTCATTTTGCAAAATATAGGACTGGTATTTAAAGTGATTTGAATTGGATATAATGCATTCAGAACATGGGATACCGAAAACCGGCTATGTTTGCCTTAGTACCATTTGCTTCTCCAATCGATTTGTGTTCCCTGCATTGAACTATTTACAAAACATCCAACAATCTGCAAACCCAGTGAACGGTAGTCGAAACCAACTCTGGATCAAAACCTGCATTCAAAGGAAACAAGAGGGAATATAAAAAGGCTAATGCAGCTGATTCTTTTATAACAAACTAGCGTCTTATGGATTCTTTTCTAATGAAAAAAGGGGGTTCCATCTGGCTCGCAGTTGTTACCCATCAAATCTCAATGGCTCACACTAAGTCAGAAAGCTTTCTGGATGAATTATATCTCCACTATGTTTGGTCCTTTAAGACTTATCCTTTCACCTTATAATTGTGGCAAACCCTTTTACAACTGAGAATGTGGCTGTCCCTGTTCAATGGGGGGTTCCCTCTATAAGACAGAAACGAAATGATGCAACCATTAACTGCTCCTTCATTTCTGATGTGTGTTTACAATGTGTCGATAGAGCCAAGTCTTGCAACAACTATCGGAGAACAAGAAAGATTTACAAACATAGCCAAATACCAGCCCTTTATGCTACTTGACATTGCAGGAATGTGGTATGGGTGGCCTTTTTAGAGATGATTTTTTTGATGTACAGATGTTAATCGTTGTGCCCTTTAGACCTGTCTCACTCACTCGTAGCTGTGTATTTGTTGACATGATGAGATGATGCAAAAATGCACAATGTGACCAACACGTTCTTGAGATATAGAACATTCTACCTTCATCCTACTGATTCTCTCAACTTGTGGACGGATAGGCAAATGTGCACATCATTCTATAGCATCTCCTTTCTAATTGACAAAAGTGAGTATACATCCTATAATAAGACCATTGAACAGATTAGATGAATCTGAATTTTTGCTCTATTGCATTCCTCTTATTCTCTACATAAGGGGCAGCAGTTTCTCCGAAATCGAGCCAATTAAAAAGAGTCTTCATAGACATTTAAGTCAGTTAGGGCAGAATTTTAATAGCTAACTGAGATATAATGATCATTATTATTATTATTAATTGTGTTATTATTATAATTTCAGGATGCATTATGTCCTCTGCCTATGGCTGGTCACAATTTTAAAAAATAAACATTATTATTGTCATTTTTACCGTTGTTGTTCTTTTTATTATTACTGTTATCATTATTATTATCATATCTATTACTATTATTATTATTTTTATCATCATTATTATTGTTACTATCATTATTAAGTATTACTATTATCACGCAATATAATACGATATGATTTACAATAGCCTTAAACCCTAATTTGCCAGCATCAAGCCTTAAGATTTCTATTGCAAACCGTAATTGATCCGTCATCTATATGAGTAAAAATTGCGAATGGAGTATGTACTGAAGTTTTGGACACAATAGATCTATGAGAAAAATGACATGATCCTAATTGGTACGATTACTACAGACGTAAATCCTAATGCCAAGGATAAAGTCGAGATGGCTATGCATTCCTTATACCCTTATTTATTTTGTGTGAAAATTTCCAATGAAGTAGATATTGAAGTTCAGCACAAGGTATCTTTGGAAAGTGATGTTTTTTAACCAATTAACTTGAGAAAATGACATCATCCTAACTGGCATGATTACAACGGACTTACAGCCTAATCAATCAAGCATAAAGCCTTTAACAAGTCTATGGCAAGTAGACATGACCATTGATAATAATCCTCTTTAGAAACCACAGTAGACAAATAATTTGATACAATTTAAATGTTTTTTGCTTGAAATTAACTTCTATTCAATTTTGATGAGGACTTTATGCCCTATGAGGCATGGTGTAATCATCCTCTACGCACAGCACACAACCAAACACCACATCAGCTATGGGTTCTCAGAATGCCTCAAGCTAGAATGGAAACACCCACAAACAGTTACAGAAACATTTTCCCCTTTTTTTTTTTTTTTTTGAAATATGAATCCCTTTAAAATATAAACAGATTGAATGTAAAATAAAAAAAAATTACCAAAAAATTTATCAGAAGTATACAAGCATTAGAGAGACAATACTATCAAAAAACATAAAATAAAATCAACATAAATGAATACAATGAGCATAAGATAAACTATCAAGAACATAACTATATATTGAATGTAACATTAATCAAACTACACCAAACCCACCATGACAAGTAAAGAAAGGCCTGATCAATTTTGAGCTTAAATTGATTATAGTTCATTGTAGTATCATGTATGTAGAGTGAGTGAGAAAGTACATGTAGAGGCTGTTGGATAAACTGCATTGTGACTGAAAGACAGGGTTGGATCTATATCAAACCAGAATGGAGGTACAGCTGATAACCAGTAAAGAAACACAGAATGTCCTTTAAGGAAACTTCATTACTCCCACCTGTAAGGAATGTAAAAGTATATTGAAAGTATCTAAACGGTGTATGCAAATTTTATAACTAATTTAGTGAATGTATACATTAAGTGACTAATGAAATAATATCAAAGAAATCACTTAAACAATAGAGGCTGAAAGCTACCTCAATTATGTAATTACTTAGTGAGCTATAAACCACAAGGCCAACCCCATCACCAGAAAGTATTGACATTGGAAAGCATGAATACAATACAAGGTTGTTGTTTTATTTTTAATAAATAGGATGACTAAACTACTTACTTTTGCAATCCTCTAAAGTAGTCACCAAAAAGTATGTACGTTGACATGTCTTTCTCCTTTCTATGACTTGAATTCTCAGAGTAGTGAACTCGGTTTTGAAACAGTGACTAGATACTCACTATTAGAAATAAAAGAGCAAACCATTATCACAAAGTACATGCACTATCGAGTTTTCTATTCAATCAAACCTAGGAGTCAATTCAGTAGGGTGTGAAGGAGCTGACTGAAGAGGGGTCTAGACTATCGGTGAGACTTCATGGCATCTGCCACACCAAGAGTTTATAGACCATTCAATAGTTGATCAAGCTCAGCTTTGATTGAGTATTGTCATAGTACATTGTGATACTATGGACTAAGGTAGAACGATCTTCAAGTGTCAATGTTGTGGGACTCTCTGTTGAGCCCACAGTAGGACAGTACTTCTATTGCATCCATGGAATTGGACTTGGATCTGCTCGTTGCTGACAGCATCTATCATCTAAGACAACAATTAACAAGTCTATAAATAACAAGAGATAGCGAAAAGTGTCTCTAACTGCTAATAAGTAGGAAAATTCAGCACTCTTAAATTAGAAGTACCTATAACATAGTCATCATGACTTATTTACCTTGCTTACTAACAGATTAGATGTCATAATCAGGTATAATAGTATAGTCAATAGTGATTTCGTTTAGCAAATCTATATTGTGCAAAATATTAGTGTTAACAATGGATACATCAAATAAGTGAAATAATACTTTCTTCCACTACTTGCCTGACCTGCATACATATCCCTAATTATAGTACGAGTTGATTGCACTTTCTCGACTCCACCCATATCGTATTGTATTCTTCAACTACTTTTGCCACCTTCTACTCTTCCATCTTTACTGCTCTGCTACTGTTCTCCTCCGCTTATCTATCATATTTTTCATTATGCAAGGTTGATAACATGTGTACCACTAGCTTGTCAGACCACTTCAGACACAAAAAATCCATCTGTTGCGTAATAAGAATTAGACTTAACCTACATCTTACATTTTAGGCTAAAGTAAGTACAGTTGATTGTTACTTTTTTACCATTTGTTTAATTTGCAAATTGAAATTCTCTACTCAATCCCTTCCTGATTCAGACGAAAAGTGTATGTGAGCACCCAAGGTGTAGTAATTATTGTACACACATGATATCCACTCATTGATAAATGGAGACATGAGATCACTTTGTACGCTAGCCCCTTGCTTAGGGGACACCATTTTCTCTTTTCCTGTATGACTCGTTAACAGCCATTATAGTAAGTATAATATCCTATTTAGTGGGCTTCTTGAGCATGTACTAGAACCACGAGAGTCTTCCTTTGTGTCCAATGATACTCACATCAACAGCAATTCTCTATTGGCGAACATAAACCAACTAGAATGACTCGTTAAGCTGATCAAGATTTAATCAATAATTCAAACCTTCTGCATTATAGACTGACTATATCGCCCTATGAAATGACCATTTGCTGCTCCAGTATGATCTACAATAAGTAAGTTTTTTGTACAGGAAATTCACAAATTTAGGGCTTCCTAATAAAATTAAATTACAAGTAAGTGTAATAAATAAAACTTGCAATTCCATATCAATCTATTTCCTTGGTTATAATGAATACCTCACAGGCAGATATCTAACTAGCTCCCTTTGTAATTATTATGGCTATAATAGGTCCAACTTCCTCATGCTTTATCAGATTTCTACTCCAGTCATGATAAGAGCGTTGGGATGATCATGCAAGTAAGATTCAATTGACGCAGGATAGCTAGCTGTTTCCACAAGATCAAATCTTTTACTGCTGCATGAAAAGTATAGATTGAAGAAAGCAAAGTGGTGGTTTGGTTAGTTTATATCAAGGGTAAGCCCAGATGATGCATAAATGGATGAACTATAAAGTTACTTTGCTATTATTGGTAGTCTTTAGTTAACTGTAGGTAGGCTAGCTGTAGCAACAAAACAGTGCTAGTACTGGGCATAGCTGTTGCTGGAGAGGTGGCAACCAATGGATGAACTACAATAATTATTATTATTTTGTACGTGTGTCTAAAATCATCTTATCCGGGGTGTAGGTGGAGCTAGGAAGCTGCTTCTTGTTGGTGAAGGTGAATCTTTAAATTAAAGACTTTAGAGCATTAATGCAAACAAACTTACTAAACTGTTAGTAGCATCTTCTTTAGTTAGTCCGATTAAGTCCTTTAGACTGAGCAGTTTACTTTATAAACTTCACTCAATAGTCTAAACCTTCAAAATGTTTTAAATTAAAGACTTTAAGAGCGTTAATGCAAAACCAACTAGTAAACTGTTTAATAGCAGTTTATTTAGTTAGTGCCATTAACTCCTTTAGACTGAGCAGTTTACTTTATAAACTTCCTTCTATAGTCTAAAACCTTCTAAAGTCTTTAAATTAAAGACTTTAGAATGTTAATGCAAACCAACTTACTAAACTGTTAATACTAATTTATTTAGTCAGTGCCATTAAGTCCTTTAGACTGAGCAGTTTACTTTATAAACTTCACTCAATAGTCTAAACCTTCTAAAAGTCTATAAATATATGACTTTAGAGCGTTAATGCAAACCAACTTACTAAACTGTTAATTGCAGTTTATTTAGTTAGTCACATTAAGTCCTTTAGGATCAGCAGTTTACTTTCTAAACTTCACTCAATAGTCAAACCTTCTAAAGTCTTTAAATTAAAGACTTTAGAGAGTTAATGCAAACCAACTTACTAAACTTTTAATAGCAGTTTATTTAGTTAGTGCCATTAAGAACTTTAGACTGAGCAGTTTACTTTATAAACTTCACTCCATAGTCTAAACCTTCTAAAGTCGTTAAATTAAAGAGTTTAGAGCATTAATGCAAACCAACTTACTAAACTGTTAAAAGCAGTTTATTTAGTTAGTCCCATTAAGTCCTTTAGACTGAGCAGTTTACTTTATAAACTTCACTCAATACTCTAAACCTTCTAAAGTCTTTAATTGAAGGACTTTAGATTATTAATGCAAAGCAACTTACTAAACTCTTTATTGCAGTTTTTTTAGTTATTACCATTAAGTCTTTTAGACTGAACAGTTTACTTTATAAAATTCCACTCAACAGTCTAAACCTTCTAAATCTTTTGAATTAAAGACTTTAGAGCGTTAATGCAAACCAACTTACTAAACTGTTAGTAGCAGCTTGTTTAGATAGTCCCATTAAGTCCTTTAGACTGAGCAGTTTATTTTATAAACTTCACTCAATAGTCTAAATCTTCTAAAGTCTTTAAATTAAAGACTTAGAGTGTTTAATGCAAACCAACTTACTAAAGTGTTAGTAGCAGCTTGTTTAGTTAGTCCCTTTAAGTTTTTAGACTAAGCAGTTTACTTTATAAACTTTCACTCAATAGTCTAAACCTTCTAAAGTCTTTAATTGAAAGACTTTAGAGTATTAATGCAAAACAACTTACTAAACTGTTTATTGCAGTTTATTTAGTTATTACCATTAAGTCTTTTAGATTGAACAGTTTACTTTATAAAATTGACTCAATAGTCTAAACCTTATAAAGTCTTTAAATTAAAGAATTTAGAGGGTTATTGCAAACCAACTTACTAAAACTGTTAGTGGCAGGCTTTTTTTTTAGTTAGTCCCATTAAGTCCTTTAGACTGAGCCAAGTTTACTTTATAAAGTTCACTCAATAGTCTAAACCTTTTAAAGTCTTTAAATTAAAGATTTTTTGAGCGTTAATGTAAACCAACTTACTAAACTGTTAGTAGCATCTTCTTTAGTTAGTCTGATTAAGTCTTTTAGACTGAGCAGTTTACTTTATAAACTTCACTCAATAGTCTAAATCTTCAAAGTCTTTAAATTAAAGACTTTAGAGTGTGTAATGCAAAACAACTTACTAAACTGTTAATAGCAGTTTATTAACTTAAGTCCCATTAAGTCCTTTAAACTGAGCAGGTACTTTATAAACTTCACTCAATAGTCTAAACCTTCTAAAGTCTTTAAATTAAAGAGTTTAGAGCATTAATGCAAACCTACTTACTAAACTGTTAATAGTAATTTATTGGTTAATCCCAATAAGTCCTTTCGAAAGAACATTTTACTTTATATAAATCACTCAATACTCTAAACCTTCTAAAGTCTTTAAATTAAAGACTTTAGGGCGTTAATGCAAACCAACTTACTAACACTGTTACTAGCAGTGATTATTTAGTTAGTCCCATTAAGTCCTTTAGACTGAGCAGTTTACTTTATAAAATTGACTCAATAGTCTAAACCTTCTAAACTCTTTAATGAAAGACTTTAGAGTATTAATGGAAACAAACTTACTAAACTGTTTATTGCAGTTTATTTAGTTTTACCATTAAGTCCTTTAGACTGAGCGTTACTTTATAAAATTCACACAATAGTCTAAACCTTCTAAAGTCATTAAATTAAAGACATTTAGAGATTTAATGCAAGCCAACTTACTAAAGGGTTATTGCAGTTTATTTAGTTAGTCCATTAAATCCTTTAGACTGAGCAGTTTACTTTATAAATTCACTCAATATTCTAAACCTCTAAAGTCTTTAAATTAAAGACTTTAGAGCGTTAATGCAAACCAACTTACTAAACTTTAGTAGCATCTTCTTTAGTTAGTCCAATTAAGTCCTTTAGACTGAGCAGTTTATTTTATAAACTTCACTCAATAGTCTAAACCTTCTAAAGTCTTTAAATTAAGACTTTAGACCGTTAATGCAAACAAACTTACTAAACTGTTAATAGCAGTTTATTAAGTTAGTCCCCATTAAGTCCTTTAGACTGAGCAGTTTACTTTATAAACTTCAATCAATAGTCTAAACCCTTCTAAAGTCTTTAAATTAAAGACTTTAGAGTGTTAATGCATTCCAACTTACCAAACTGTTAATAGCCGTTTATTTAGTTAGTCCCATTAAGTCCTTTAGACTGAGCTGTTTACTTTATAACATCCCTGAATAGTATAACCTTCCAAAGTCCTTTAAATTAAAGACTTTTGACAATTAATGCAAACCAACTTACTAAACTTGTTAATAGCAGTTTATTTACTTAGTCCCATTAAGTCCTTTAGACTGAGAAGTTTACTTTATAAAATTCACTCAACAATCTACACCTTCTAAAGTCTTTAAATGAAAGAGTTTAGAACGTTAATGCAAACCAACTTACTAAACTGTTAATTGCAGTTTATTTAGCTAGTCCCATTAAGTCCTTTAGACTGAGCAGTTTACTTTATAATTTCACTAAATTGTCTAAACCTTCTAAAGTCTTTGAATTAAAGATTTAGAGCATTATTGCAAAACAACTAACTAAACTGTTAATTGCAGTTTATTTAGTTAGTACCATTAAGTCCTTTAGATTAAGCAGTTTACTTTAAAAACTTCACTCAATATTCTACAACCTTCTAAAGTCTTTAAATTAAAGACTTTAGAGCGTTAATGCAAACAAAACTTACTAAACTGTTAATTGCATTTTATTTAGTTAGTGCCATTAAAACTTTAGACTGAGTAGTTTACTTTATAAACTTCACTCAATAGTCTAACCCTTCTAAAGTCTTTAAATTAAAGACTTTAGAGTGTTAATGCAAACCAACTTACTAAACTGTTAATAGCAGTTTATTTAGTTAGTGCCATTAAGTCCTTTAGACTGAGCAGTTTACTTTATAAAACTTCACTCAATAGTCTAAATCTTAACAAGCTCCCTTTCGGGATATTGATACCAGCTTTGTTTTGTAATTGCTGAAGCATCCACTTTTATATATAATAGTTTTGGGGATGTTTGGGTCTTTTGTCATCCAACTTCTTAACCCATGTATATATGACAAACCCTTTCAATGTTTATTCACAATTGCTATATCTGCTAGATTTTCAAAGGCTTTACAAAATTATACTATTATAACAATTGACACGATTGTAACAGAATATGATGTCATGAAATTCAAAGAAGATTAATTTGAATCATTGTTGTCAGAGGTTAGTCAAAAACCATAACTATGTTCACGTAATAAAACTGTTTCACAGGTATCATGTGGTATTCTCTGGGCATGCATTAAATTTAATCAACTAGAATGGATATCTATATGCTTTCTATTTCCTTATGTTTGCCTCATCACGTGATAGCTATTGTGATTAAACTAGATTCAGGAAAAAATAATTGGCTGAATATCCTCCATTTTGTTATTGGAAATGGCTGAAGAGGTTCATAAGACTAGTCATTTAGAAGTTCCATATGGACCAGAACAGAAACCATGGAAAGACACTCTCTCACCTTTTGCAAGATCCAGTAAAGAAGACATTCATGTATTACCACCAACTAATGACCTAAAGTCATTCACAATTCTAAAGTAGGTGGTGATAATGCTTGTTGGTATATATCACTCTACTGTATCACTGAAAGACACATGATGGTGCTCATAAAGAGCTATGGATATTCTTTTCAGCCTTATGTCACTAATTTTCTTGGCTATCAAATGTAATTTCATTTGCAAACCATATATTGTTCTATAATTATATCAATGCCACGTATATGGTGATAATGAACAACGGAGGGGATTCATTTGAATCAGGGATTTTTCTATAAATACTAAACTGATGGAGTGTAATGTACTTGACTACTATGCCTCATTATGGTATACAAATGGACACATAATGAAAGTCACATGGAAAGTTACTGAGTCCCATTTACTTAACATGGGTTCAACAGAAAGAAAATTTATGATATTTGGAGTGTACCATGCCTATCCCTCTAGAGAGCTAATCAAAAGTGACAGTTAGTATAATGAATGAAATAAGTTATTTAAATGATATGATGTTCACAATCTAACTTTGTCAAACATTTTTCAACCTTTTAAAGTCTTACAATGGAATAACAGTACGTTTTGTTAAATATAATGAGACATAAATTGACTATAAAAAACACTATTAATTGTCTACTTTTGTCCACCAATATAAGATGTACATGTAAAAAGAAAAAAGATTTCAGTCAACTTAAATTTAACAAACTTAAAGACAGCCATCAATAATTTAAATGTGCCATCAAATTTATATATATGATGTGTTAAAATCATAACCACTCTATTTGTCGCAATATACTAATACAATTATGATAATTTTAAAACAAAGTAGTATCAGTCTGTAGAAGTCCCATTTGTCTTTCATATTCTTTTTCCTGGTACATATATATTTTTCATAGTGTTCATCAATAATTTGAACTATATTAATTTCATTCTCTCTCACACGTAACTTGTACAATTTAGCTAGTATTATGAAACTAACAGTATAATAAAGATAACAACACTCCTTGTAATGTTGTAATAGAACCTTGGACAGATAGAATTGTTATCACAGCCAAAAGGATATTTTGTATGATATTAATGAGATAGCTAACTGCAAGAGAGGCAAATCACATTCCTACCATCATCCCTCTCATTTGTATAGGAGACTGTGCTATTGTGAACCATACAATGTCTGAGGAATTAGTAATAGATCATTGAAATAAGACAAGATATTCCTCTGGTTCTTAAATATGACCACATCACAATGTGGTTGCCAAAGCAAAGACTAGTCCCAGACATATTCTCTTTAACATACTGGAATGTATTTATTTAAACAATGATAAATTAAGAACTGATGGAGAAACAGTAAGAAGGCTTGAGTTACAAACTTCATTGTGTTATTGGAAATGAAGCAAGATTTGAAAGATGAATTATTAGGATTAAGACCCTTCATTATACTCCAGTATACTTCATCAGCACAACTGAGTCCAACAATACAAGTCATCTGTATATCTTGTTTCAATGATCAATTCTGTCTCATACCTAGGGTAAAGCTATTATTGGGTGCAAGAAATTTATCTTAGTCTATATTCTTCTAACTCTAAGTATAATAATATGATGATTTCACACAGACATTTCACTCAGTCTCTGCTTAAATACATCAGCAACATCAACTATCTCAATGTACTTTTAACTAATGTCTTACTCCATTCTATATTAATGCAATCTGTAACAAAAAGTAGGCAAATACTTGGTTTCATCTTTCATAATTTTTATAAATATTGCTGACAAACACAATCTCAAAAGTCTATAAGCACTGGAAGATAGTGAGGTAATTGTTGTAAGGACAGTTGAAAATCATCCAGTAACATTGGGCTGTAGTCAGTACCATAACTGAAATATTAATGTAGTAATAGTTATGTCTAGAGAGCAAGATTTTGTTATCCACCCCCAGTACCATTTGCACTGCATTCGAAGTTAGATAAGGAACTGGAGAGACTAAAGTGAATGAAAGTACTGGAAAAAAGTGGAATTTGCAGACTCTGGGCGGCATTCATCTTTCTAGTATTGAAGGATGACAGAATGTTAAAATTTGTAGTGATTATAAGATGACAATTAATAAAGCATCAAAAGTGGACCTGTATCCACTCCCGAGAGTGGAGGACTTTTCACACAATATCCGGTGGAGTGCCTTTTTCAAAGTTAGACTTATCACATGCGTATCTCCAACTACAATTAGAGTAGTCGTCAAGGCAATATGTCACAATAAACACCACAGAGGACTCAAGGTTACCGTTTGGGGTGTCGTCAGCACCAGGCATTTTTCAACAAGTCATGGATAAACTCCTGCAAGGGATGCCACACGTCGTGGCATACCTCGATGACATATTGATCTCTGGTAGGTCAGAACAAGAACATCGATAACCTAGAACGTGTTCACAAGAAATTGTCAGAACCAGGAATGAGTCTAAAGAGGGAGAAGAAGTGTCTGTTCATATTGGAAGAAGTGGTTTATCTTTGACATTGAATTCAAAAGAAGGTATCAAACCAACAGAAAAATACGTCAGCACAATCACACATGCATGTAGACCCAACAATGTATTTGAGTTAAGATCATTTTGGACCTCATTAATTTTTACAGTAAATTCTTACCAAACATTTCTTCTGTTTTGAACCCCATATACCAATTACTCAAGTTGAGTATATGGCAGTGGAGATTCAGGTTTTAGGGCTATGTTATTCAGTTTTAGGGTGTAGGTTAGGGTTGAGAGTATAGAATTTAAGTTTTAAGACTCAGGGTTTACCATTTCAGGTTTACGGTTTAGGGATTAGTGTATAGTATAGCTATATAGAGTAGAAAAAAGAAAGCATCAAAATGTAAAAATATAAAAAATTATATGAAAGAGTTTTAATGTCATTGCCTGGTGAAAAACATATGTTACATCAATAAGCCTCAGTGGACATTGACAAGAGATAATAGTAATCAGGTCTTTAAAAAGGTCTTTCTTTGGTATAATTTAGGGAGTATTGTTTGTAGTCTTTGTACAACATTGTGTAACTATACTAAGGTCACAAAGTTACAATAAAATAAATTGTGATGCTTTTGTAATGAAATGAAATTTTATGCATATTATTTAGGCAAAATGAATATCTTGATATTATTAAGTTGCTGTTATTATAGTACTCTTGGTTAGTGTGCATGATTATTAGATCATGTCAGGTAAGTGAAGGCTTTGCAAATTTTGTGATACCTCCAATTACATGATCATACCTTTAATAAGCATACAGATAACATAGCTAACAAACCAGCACAAGAAATAAACTCAAATTCATTAAACTATCATAATGGAATATAAATGTTATTGGCCATCCCTGCCAAAAAAACAATTTTGTTTATGTATATCAATAATGTCATAATGGTATAGCTATTTCGTTTGTTAAGTTTCACAGTGTTGATGAAAGAATGATTTTAATCATTCACTTAATATCATGACAGTTAGAATATAGTCTTCTATACAAAGGAGAAATGATGATTACATGGTATGTTAATGGATGAAACTATAGCTAACAGTTCACTGTAGCATCAGAACAGTACACTATGCATATTCAGAGAAGTTTGACATACTTGTCATGCATTGCATATTATCATATTCCTCTAAGTTTTCTTGCAATTGTTCCATAAACTGAAGATACCTATTGTAAGAAAAACCTTCAAATGAATTATCTTTACAAGTTTACAACTTGAAAAGGGTGTCACGAGGCCACAATGTTTCTCCTGGGTCACTACCTAACGCAATCAAATGAGATCTAACAGTTTTGGCCCAACCTATAGCAGGTAATAATGACTGTTAGAATGCATAAATTAACTCTAACCCTCAGATATCTTTTCTTCTGCAATGATTGTATCATGTTCTTCCTTCGGTCTATGTGATAAAGAATGACTATTAAGTTTTGCTTTAACTCACAGATCCTCAGAAGTTTGAAAGTGTACACTGGAAAGGCCTTCATCTGGAGGGGTCAATGATTTTCTGAAAGATATTAATTGTATTTTCTTATTTGTCTTACAGACCTTGCTGTTTGCATTTGAATATCATGTTTTAGTAATTCCAGGTGAAGCTCTTCCTTCATTCGTGCAAGCTCTTCTGAATAGTCTTGCTTTATTTGCTCACGTGTCACAGCAGCAGAAATACTCTGGAAATTGTTCACTAACAGAGTGAAAAATAATCATGAACTCTTATATATAAAGTTTTTACCCATTATTCCACAAAAGAGATTCTAAAGACAAAAGCACCTACCCAGATCCAGAGAAGTATATATGTACATGTGAAAGCTTCACTGGAAACTTTAGTAATATCGGCATATATGTTGTACCACTGATCCAAAGTAAAGAGTTGGAATAGGGTTATAAGAGCATTTGGTAGGGTACTAATATAGAAAAAAAGTTGCATAATTGCAACATAAAAAAATACCTGAAACTCCTGTGATACTGAAGGTCTTTTTGTTGAGAATTTGTAAAAGACTCAAAGAAGATCACTCCAATGACAGCAAAAATGTAAGCCACCGTGAACAATAAGATAGTAATGAATAATATAGACTAAGAAGAAAACATACAAATATTAAAACAAGAGTGCAGGTATATGCACATGGTGCATGCAAGCACATGTGACCCAATACAGTCTTATGAACGTCCGGCATGTTAACATGCTAGGTAGGATTTGATGTTACCTAACTTGAAATGCCTGAAGAATGGTTAGCACAATGATACGAAGGCCACCAAACTTGGAAATCTACAAATAAAACATAGGTTTGCACACACACATATATAGTAATCTTGACCATCTTCAGTGCTCTTAGTATCCTAAATATAGCCAATTGCTCAGCTACCACTGCAATCTTTGATTGTCTATGTCCAATGACAATAACACAACCTATGTGGCACTGCAGACTATAGAAATAACATCATTTATGATGAGACAAATTAATTGTTGTTTGTACCATTACTGTCACAACCAAATCAAAAACGTTCCATCCATTTTTCCAAAAAGCTCCAGAATTGTCCAGTCAATTTTACCACAATTTCTATGGAGAAATACAACTACAGACAAACATGTCTATAAACTCGAAACCTGGTTTCCAAACTCAAGTCCATACCATCTGAGAGTGTTAGCTCTAAGGAAAATTTTAATGCCACACTTACAGATTTATATCATTACCTCCTTGAATTCCAATGGATATAGAATTGATAATGACAAAAGCCATTAGAACACTTTTGAAAGGTTTCATCTGATTTGTATTATAACATTTTAGAAACATTGTTAACATATAATCTGTAGCATGTTAATAGATAAGGAGGATACTTTCAACTAACCAACGAGCCCATACACCTATTGGTATTTTGTTCTGATTGCGTTTTCGTGTTAATCTTCGATCAATAATGTTACCTGCTGCTTGGTCACGTTTGTATACTTTAAACTTTATGTGTTTGTTCTGGTTCTTATCAGCAAATCTCCAGAAGAGAAACAATCTAAAACAAAATCAAGGTGTAAATTAGTTTGTTGTCCAGGAGGGTGCTTTGTTCTCTTACTGTAGGGTGTGTTAGTCATAGCTTACAAATGATATATATGTAACTGAGTAGTTTAGTGCTTACTATATAGATGGGTTAGAGAAAAAAAAGTGTGCTGCATTCACTCTACTATAATGCTATTGCAGGATAAGACTACAAGCATTTATGATGGCAATAGACTGGCATTCATTTGAGCATACTACATGTAGCTATTTCAGCAGCAGTATTATGCAAATATCTTTAAATTGGACTGGCTGATATTACATCCACCACATCACATTACTTTATCATACTTTAAGATTAAAATTGCCAATCAACTGTCCATTGCCTCAAACTTTGTTGTGTTACTGTATAGCAGATATATGTAACTGAAAACTCTCCACTCTAAAGAGGAACTTGCCATACCAACAGCAAACACTTCAGCAACGTCATGTCATATGGTACTAAATACAGAGTGAATCAAGAAATACAAAAACTAAATAATAGGACTTTAAGACAACAAAAAAATGTAAGATCTCACTTTGAAATATTTGTTAACATGTTTGGGTGATTTTGTCAGTCTTAGCTGGCTAGCTTTGGGGTTATAAATTTGGCAGTAACCATGTACATGCAGCATAAGTACACAAACTATTAGCCAACTATTACTACACTATGTACACATTGCTATGTAAACCTTAATAATAAACAGCAAATCCTATACAACGACATTCTTCAACATTATTTTAAATCTTTATAATACAATATCATTTCCCCAACAGTCTGTGGACTACACATGGAGACATAAACAAAATATAAAATTCTATTGTATAAACGATTTTCTTCTTAAAAAAGAAATCTAGGATTTTTATGTGTTTAAAGGCTACCACTCTTGATATATGCCAAGCCTGAATGGTAGTAATAAACATGCAACCATTTGTTAGTCATCAACTAAGGAAGTGCTACAGGCTATGGCCTTTGTTCTTAAATGAGGAATGATAATACAGCACACAACGTGACATGGAAGAGGCGACAATCAAAATACCACAAGAAAACTTAAATATTCCCTGTGCATGCTATTTTTTGGAGAAAAACATATGAAAATTGTTAAAATTTGAGAAGTTGTTGAAAAAATATTGTGATAATGTTTTCTTTTAAAATTTTATTCATACAATAAGGGTTAAATTATATGCAAAGTGATGTGATTACACCATTTTAATATGGTGACCAATCATGAAAGGAGAATTTTTCAGTTACCTAGAATTTCACAATCAACATCGTGGCACACAACTTTACTTTTGTAACTGCCGCTGATTTATAACACTGGTATGCTAATAGTCTACCTGCATGATTGTAACAAAGTATAGATTTCATTAGACTATAATGCAAGGATTGGGAGGACCATTGGGATCAACTGTTAATCCCAGTTACATTTTGTCTATATAAAAACGAAAAGCAATAAGCGAAATGCCCAAACCCTCCTGGCTGTATATAATACTTGATACTCCATACTGTATAATTAACGTTGTAAGGATTAAGAAGCATTTGAAAACGTTGCTGACCTTTTTTATATATCATTGACACTGACAAATAGGCAATTTTTATAGAACTGAAGACTTTATTACTAGAAACATTTGAAAATGAAAATTTTTTTGAACATCAAATTATACCAAGTTATGACGTACAAGGACAATTTTTGCTTCAAAAAATATCTGTTTTTTGCATGAAACTGCTGTTGAAGCTTTAGCTATTGTATATATCCTAGCTGATATATAGAGTTTTCTAAGCCTACAGATTATTAATGATTTGGAATCAATTCTTACAGTAGTAGTTTTCATTATTCGTATTTAAATGCTGCTTTGAATATCAGCCTCCCCGCTCTAGACCGAATTAAATAGATTCCAAATATGGTAACGTACAATATAGTTAAAAGAAAACATATTCAAACTTGTAGAATTTTTTTTACACTGTACGGTAGATACATTTGAGTGCTCTTCTTTTTGTGCCTTATGTGTGCTTTTTCAACATTTTCTGACTTTTCGAACATTCTCTTTCCTACAACTGCCTTTTGGCTTGAACAAATTCAACCTTGAAAACTTTTTAAATTCATCAATATCAATTTCGAAGCTGAAGATACCATTGTTGTATGCTAGAGCCCTTCCAAATGTGGTCACTTTAAAATGTGATCGTAATACATACACAAGACATAACTACTATAACTCTTGTCCACATAAAGAGTAAAGGTTAATTGCTTGCACTCTACTACCAACTAGTATGTATGTAATGTTTATTTGAACCAGCTGCAGTAACAGCTGCAAGGTGAAATTCCCTAAGTGTTGCAAGTCGCTCAAACAGCAATATATATATATATATATTATATATATTATATATATATTTATACAGTTCTATAACTAATACTATTTCTCAATTTCATTTTTAACTTACCAAGTATAATCAGAAGACTTAGTATACGGAGCTCGTTTAACGACCATGCTCTGACCATCGTTTTAAAGTAAATGCAAAATCTTCAATTAGTTTTTGATCTAAATATTCTGCTCTGTGCGATAACACCTGACAATCTGGTTGCATCTCGGCTTGCTTCTCAATTACATCAAAGATTGGAAATTCTTTCTTTGTGACAGCTTAGGAACGACCACGTGGATACGTTGGCGGTTTTGTGAAACCGGACGTGACGGAGGAAAACAAGTGCACAGCAATTAACTATTGGTGTGATTTTGGACCTTTTGAAGTCTTGGTGTAAGTAACGTTCCGGTTATTACCAGTTGAACAGTAAACTAGATACAAACTAACCTATTATTCTTAAAAATCAGAAGTTGTGGTGTAGCTACTATTTTACGACGTTTTTCTCTAGTGTCCATTTTTTTTGGTGACCGCGTGGTAGACCAATGATGAGCCAAGAAACAGTCTCTCCTTTGAAGTCTGGTTTTGGGCTCTTCACCAGGAAAAAGGGGGGGGACCCGTTTACAGGAAAAAGAAGAGCTTCAAAATTTGAATAATCGTTTTTGTAACTTACATAGATCGAGTGCGAAAGCTTCGCGATGAAAAAAACAGCGTCTTGACGTCACCCTTGAACACCTTCAGACTAGTACTGAAGAAGAGACAGTATCCGTGAAGCGTGTTTACGAAAGAGAGCTTCAAATGCACGTCTTTCTTCTTATCGACGAGACAGCAAAAGAAAAGGCTAGATACCACGCATATATGGTCTAGCAAAAACGGAGAAAGGATTCAAGAGCTAGAGGCAGAGTAAGTTGCTACATTTTGCTGTTGTGATTTTTTTTGCTTCTTGATGTTAGCTAATTCTTTGCTTTTTGTTTTTGTTAGGTCTAAAGGTATCTTCAACCTGAATTAACAAAAAATACAGCAAGAGTTATCAGAAGCCCAGAAACATGCTGATCCTTTAGATGCTCGCTACAAATCAGCCATGAATGAAAAATTGTCTGCTCAGCAGAAGGTACAGTGATGATAAATCTATGCTTCATCTAGTATATATAGTACCCAGTATAATAGTTATGACTGTTTTGCTAGCACACTAAATAATAGTAATAGTGGGTTTAACAGCAATTGCTACACATAACATGGATATATTGCTATTAGTCTTGTGTAGCTAGACCATGGAACTCCTGTCATCAGGCCACTATAAATTTATATTAATTTAGTTAAAAAACATGCAACCATGTTAGCATCAATATGCTCCTCTATGCATGAGAGTTAGTAGGACCAGGACATTGAATGGCGTGTGTGCATCTGTATGTGGCTGGGGACAAAGCTTTCATAATGTGATTCTGGCTCGTGTGGCAGGAAAGAGACAGGTAGAGGTCGGCGGTCTTCAAGTTCAAAAAATGCTTTTAAAAGGGACCAAGCAAGATAAAGGCGTTCTTTTCTCAGTAAAAGCTATTGTTGGTAGATAGTGGGATTACCTTGCAAAGAGTCAAGGCATGGTTTGAATTTTTTCACAACATTGTTTTGTTTAGAAGATATAGCATAATTTACTTATCTTTGCTAACAGCTTGTAATGGTATTATGTTAAGTAGATTTTGTTCTTGAGATAGCTCTTAACTCGTCCCCATGAGACTACTGCTATGACAAAGCTATGTCCGAGTCCTAATGAAAGATGAATGTTATGCCACACCTATTATGGTTAAACTGATGTCACTAAGGTTTCCATAGCCGCCTGTGGTTTTAAACACCATCTTTATTTGCATCTAGTATAACTACCACTCTTGTTTCCAATGTAATTTTGTTTATATGGTGACAGCTTGCGGAACTGATGGTGGTGTATCATGCTATTGCCCATGTTGATTTGTTTTGTTTGTATGTCATTTTGTCAAATTATCAATGATAGTATTAAGATTTAAAATCTTTCAATGGAATTATGTCATTTAGTTAGTTACATATAGTAAACATTGTATCCAGTATGACAATGAACATAACTATTCACTACTGTTTAAACGGTCTTGGAATATTTTTTGATATAATTACAGTTCCTTGTTAATGAGTTTCATGCTTTGTTATTTTAATGTGTTTTACACTACAAAGAAACGATTTGTGTTTGTGCAATTGAGCGTTCCCGTTAGAGTAAGTTATGATTCATTTATGTTTAATTACTCTTAGTAGGTATGAAAGGATTTTATTGAAGCAAAGTTTGTAAGTCATTGGAGATAGTGGGGTACGTGTGTTTGTAGCTGTGTAATTAAAATCATGCGAGTTTATTGATTAGAAAGAGACAATGTAGACCTTGTTGCCTGTTCAATGTTTAGAATTGATTGTCACGTGTAGATGATCTACTACTTGATTAAACTTTAGGCGCAGGAACTTGAAGAGGAGGTTGATGATCTTCGTAGCCAATTGAACGAAGGATCCAGATACCTTGGAACGTGAACACTTAATTAGCCAAGTTGACCTTACAAAATCAGATTCAGTCTCTTCAGAAGATCTAGCTTTTTAAAAAGAAAGGCTCTTGAAGAGGTATTTTGATTATCGTTTGCAATCATTGATTAAATTTTTGGCGTGTTATTGTTGTACTTACATGTTATAATGAATATTCCTATATGTTTTCACTTACTTCAAAAATTGTATAGGAACTAATACTTGTGCGCCGTACTGGTTTTGGGGGGTTTCCTGATAGCGGTGGTATAGAAGAAACAGATGATGATTTTGGCTGATCGTTTACAAGCAGCTATTGATGAGGCTCGTGATGAGATAGAAAAAGAAACAGAACAGTATCGACTAGATTTGGAGAAGACCTATCAAAGCTAAGGTACTTTATTATAGCTTTAGTTGTATGGACATGCTAGCTGCTGAATTTTTTTGTAGTTGGAGATATTGAAAACGCAGAGTACTCGTGATTCTACTAGTATCTCTCGCCGGATAGTGAACTAAGGACTATCATTCTTCTCTCTCTAAAGCTTATAAGGCAATCACTAAACTCCAGGAGCAGGTAAGACTAGTTTTTGTGTGACATAAATTTGTATAGTCTTAATTATGCATACATTTATTTTTATTAAACAAGAAACATTCTATGTTGTGGTTTTTTGAAACAAATAGTTTAGTACTCAATTATCAATGTCCATTTTATTTCTTTTTGTATTTTTTTAATACTTGTACTGTTATTATGTAACCTTACATTGTACCACATAAACACACTATCTATAATTGGCATATCTAATTAAACATTTCTATTTAATGGCTTGGCATACTTTTGCTAGCATCACCTACTGCTAGTACTCACTCTTCTCTGTTCAGGTGTGAGTTTGGCCCTTGATTTGATAGAGAAAAGTGATCTTTTTTACATTATGTACAATGTGCTAAAAATGTTAAGACAGTTTTGAAAATAGATCCTCTAAAGTATATGTAGTAACTAATAAAGTAAAACACCTTTTAAAAGCTTTAATATGACTTTAGAGGCACATTCAAGTGTCAAGGATACACCAATCTTACTTTGATGATGGTTTTTTGTCAGCATGTCTTGGAATTCCACAAAACCACTGGGTAACTATCTTGAACAGAGTATATCAAAGGCTGTCTGTAAACAACTCTTAAACTATTACTGTCTTGTTACAGAATGAACATTTGGAGAGTGCTATCCGAGTAAAAGATGAGGATATCTCTCGTTTAAAACAAATTCATGCTGAAGAGATGGCGCGTATTATGGAAGAAATGCGTACTCTCAGGATCAATTATGAAGAAAAGATTCGTGAGTAGGAAGAGCTTCTTGATCTTCGTGTGCAACTGGAACAAGAGATTGCTACACTTTCTGCCATCTCCTTCAGGAAGAAGAAATTAGGTCAGTTGCATTTTGTACCTGTATTTGGGAAGAGCTTAACTTGATACTCTCTCTAAATGTTGAAGTAATATACAAGATATGTTCTGCATATTACATTTTCCTTGTCAATAAGTTACTTGTATTATATATCGATTTGTTGATTTCATGTCAGGCTGAATTTAAGTTCTACTCCATCTCGTGAGAAGGCGTACCCGAGATAGGGATGGTGCTGGTCCTCCACCAAAAAGCAAAAGAAGCAGGTGGCAGCAACTTCCTCAAAGTGCTGCAGGATTTATACAAATTTGTGATGTTGATCATGATTCCCCTGTCGCTACATTCAAATCAAGAACATGTCAGATAAGGTCTGAATACAGCTATATATTCCATGTAAAACTTGATATGCTCTTAGATGAGGCTTCTAGGTGGATTTAAGATCGTCCATGAAGTTGAAAACTACTGGGGAAAAGGTTGAATTTCGTTTTCATCAGCAAGTCTAAACTTCAAGGTGGTGCTTCAGTTACAGTAAGTCTTTGTTGTTAAAGTTTTTCACTAAAACTAGAATGGTTTGATCATTAAATGCAGTTATGTTAAGTATACTGGGTGGCCTATATGCACTCAGTGTAATTGGAAAATGACTGTCACCTATATTGTTAACTCTGTTGTCCTATTACAACCTTCATTTTGTCAACCTGGAAAAACTTTCACAATGAGTCTTGTATTATACTACCTAGGTTTGGCTGCTGGTGCTGATGGTGCTATTCATAGTCCTCCAACTGATATTATTTGGAAGTCAGCTCAGAGTTGGGGAAGTGGGCTGAAACCTCAACTTCACTCTGTACTAAATCTGGAGAGGTATGCAACTGTTTTACTTGTGGCGATAATACTATGGTTTTATTGTAGGTTGTGTGCAAACCTTTACTCAGCAAAGAAGTTTCTTGTTCTGAAACAACAACTCAGGCATCTTCAGAATATCAAGTGAATGAAACTGATGCTGGGGTGCACACCTTTTCCATCTATTCCTGAGACCAACCCTGTTTCGAGTCGTAGAACATTCAAGAAACTCATCAAGCTGCTGTGCCATGCTAAGCCCTATGGCAGGTCGTCCTCGACCTCAGGTGGGAGATGATTACCCCATTACGAGATGAACAAATCTTTCAACCAGCAGTTTTGCCTGCTTTATTTAAGTGTTCACATATTAAAAGCTTTCTGATTAATGGAATGTTTAGTAATTGTGTTCAGGATAACCACTATTCAAATAACCTTCTTTTTTATGAGAAAGTATCTCAAACCTACTACTATCAACTGGTTGACTTATTGATTTCATTGGATTTGCGTTGTTCAGGTGCCCTTCCTTTCATCTTATTTTTTAGGCTGCTCAGTTGTTGCTAAACTCTGTACAAATTGAGTTGACCCTCTGACTTTATTATATCTCAGACTAAGAATAAGCTAGAGAGAATCGGTTTTTTACCTATTAGAGCACTATTTGTACAGGAAAGTAGTAAGCTAGAAATACCATATAAACAATGATGTTCTTTGATACCACCATGATATGAATGTCACGCAAATTTGCATATTATTAAGCAGTTTATTTTATTTGTGTCAAAAAACCTAAGAAAAAGTTACATTGTGTTAAACCTAATAACATTATGATGGGCACTGGGTCAGTACCCCTTGGTTGTGGCCTTATACTGTAGTTTTTATATAGGGATTTAAGTTTCCTTTTTTAAATGCCTTATTGACCAAGTGTTTGTTAAGTAATGCGAAATGATGACAAATATACCATTAGCTTTAGCAGATATTTTTTGCTGTACTAGTTATATTAATGTCTTCATTTTTCTTCATTCTAGGGTGATATTCAAGTGGATCGTTGTGTGATCTCTTGATGAAGTTCTGGCTAGACCAGTGTTAATTAAGGAGTTTCAACTGTTCTAGTTTTATTTTCTTGATAATTGACTTGGCCCCTAAGATACGACTTAGGGATTATATTATAGGCATTATTTTAATATTATTCTCTCTCATTATTTTTGCATTGAATCTGGTAATCAATTAGGCAGGTATAAGGTAGGATCTGTGATTGGTGCTAATAATTTCATTTAACTACGTTATGATGACGTCAGTTCGTCTGAATATGAGTGTCATATCAGGTTGGTTGGATGTTAGATAGTTGTACTAAAACATGGCCGTGGTTCGACACCTGTTTCTATCTTTTGGCAGTCGTCTCACACTATCAGTAGGAGTAGAAGTTGTACTAAACGAGATAAAATGACAAAGGGGAAATGGCAGAAAGTGTTTGGTAAGTCCCACCAGATAACCAGGACTGCCAGAGTATATATAAACTGAATTTTTAGTCCTTCAGTGGTTGAAACTGCGTAATCTCAAATACTTTCCTTCAACACTACTTGTTCCACATGCTCTCCGGTAATTGATCGTAATTTAAAAGTTGCACATTGATGTAAAAGTATGTGGTTATACTGATAACCACTACTGTTGGCAGATGGTCGTGATTTTGGCCAGGCATATGATATAGTCTCCTGTTTTCTCATCACTGCCAACTTCATTTGAGATGTTACACTCCATTTGTTAATATTTAGACTCACGGTGCGTAATGATAAAAATATTTTTAAAAATATAATAATAAATTAATTAAGAAAATCAATAATGTATCTGTCAGCCATAGGTAAGAGAATAGTGGATGAGAAACAAGGATCTTAATAGTTTATGAGGGTGTGTGGTCAATTTTTAGCACAGGTATTATCAGTTTGTATTGTGAAGCAGTGATCATAAACTATTAAAAAGCCTCATTTTTGTCATAGTCACATCCACGTGTTGGAATTGTGTAATATGGGCCAAAGTAGTACAGTAAATGACTATACCATGTTTTGAATTCTAGTCATTGAATGAAGTGATGATGTTGATCAAATCATGGACAAGTCTGTTGATGAAATAGCTCAAGTAAATATTCTTGTACACAAACTTTGTTGATATGATAAATTTCTTAGATATGGAAAATGTTTTCATGAGTCTAAGGATTGTGTTAGTGCTATCATACCAGTGATTTTTTTGTTTTTTGTATTTATTATAAACAAATCAAAGTTATTTATTTATTGTCGATTTCTTTATTATTTGTAGGTTTGATGTGTATGGTAGAGTTACAAGCCAAAGCTTCTATGTGTCCACTTTTAAGCATTAACAAACAAAATACTTGGCATTCCTATAATTTGTTTTGGCAATATGCTAAACATGTTTTTTGAAACAATTATAGAACAATTTTCCTGTTTTATACGATGTATAACCATGAAGCTGGACTTGTTACATATAGACTTTTTAGAATATTCATGATGTTGATGCCTACTTTAGTATAAAATCAGTTATTAAATACTGTATTACCTAGTCCAATAATTTATTATGCTATTTTGACTGATTCTAATAGGAAAAGTTTTCTTTAGTCCATCCAAAAGCTTTTATGCAGTAACACAACAACACAATAGGTCCATTGTAAGTTTAACAACGCTTAATGAGGCTTGACACAATACAAAAGGAGTCTGCTTTGTAACATAAGTCTTTGCTGAATAACCTTAAGCCATCATAAATTAAACCAAGGTATAAGTTTTGCTGTTATCATTAACCCGCAATTGGTTTGCAAATTAGATGCTGAGGTGGTTATGTGTAAACAAATTCTTAGAACTTTGTTTTCTAGTTCTTAAAAACCGACAGATCCATTTTTTCTCATCTCAAGCTTTGAGAGTGTTTCATACCATAATGTATACTAGATAGCATATAGATGTGACCTGTCATGACTATTTGCAGGAAAAGTAAGGGATATAATTATAATAGTTTATTATATAATATAATTTAGCCAGGGATCCTTTGTGATTTATTAACACAATGATAGCTTCTGCAGGTTAATCTTAATGGCCATGGCATCTGACTAATTTAGGAGTATAATCACATATAACCATGTTCTTGTGATTTGAGAGCTTGGATGCTCAATGAGTGTTTTCCATTGTTTGGAGGCAGCTTGGGATAGTATTGTAAAAGCAAAAGGAAGCACTTTACTCTCTCTTTGAATAAACACTTTTATATGAAAATTACAATACTGTTCTATGTGAAAGAATTGTTTTGTTTTCACTTTTCCTGAACAAGTTTCTAAGGATTATATGTTCCATGTATTGATTGGATGTTTTCGTATAAAATGTATTTCTGAAACTGACCAGTCAGATTGCTTCGTTTAAATTATGCATACGACTAAACTTTAGACAAGTTGAATTATAATAGTAAGACACAACAAGTGCTAATTACATTTTGTTTGCAATCAGTATTTAATATTAAATTGGGTGTTGACAGTATAGGTTAATAAATGTTCAAATATGCCTGCACTCCTTTAGACCAGTCCACAATTTATGGGGAGGTCCAATTTCATTTTGCAAAGTGTAGATCATATTACTGATCCAAGATGTCCATGATGTGGGTCATTTTGACGTATAATTAATCTAATTAAGAATGGTATCATAGATATGTTTAATATGGTGCTGACTTAAACCACCTAACTTTCTTTTTCAGTTTTTTTTGTATACGTTACCAAGGAAGAAAGGTTCTGAATTTCTTCTACTCTCAGTTTAGTGATCACAGATTCTATTTCACAACACTTGCTAACCTATCAGGTGTATTGTATAGAATAAAACTGGTTTGTTACTGTTTTCACTCCATTTCATCTTAGTTGCATCATGAGAACTCTCCAATATGTTTGACATTAACACATTACCAGGGACTTGCAAGAGTCCAAAGGTAATTAATATTATTGCCTAGAGTAATTTGTGAGGAATATACTTTCAACGTTCCTTATCTCTTTATTTTAATGCTTGTTACGTGAGCCAACCCCAGGTTTGGACATAAAAATTACGGTACTGCTGTTTGTTGCCTTGCACAGTCAAGAGCATGAAAGTTTGTATTGGTGAACATCCTGGTCTATGATATCTTATGTACATACATAGCATAACCTGGCCAAACAGATTGTCATTAGAACCCTATGTAGATTATAAGACTAGCTTAAACCTCTGAAATAAAGAGTTCAACTGATAAAGAGATAAGCCAGTAAAGCAGGTCTTAAGTGAGGCCAAGTGGAAGTAAGACAAGCCTCACTGATGCTGACTAAAAGGAAATGGTAACAACAATTTGCAATGTGGATTCATTGAATGAGCTGTGATGTTATCAAGATCCGTACTGTGATGTTCTATAATGTAGTACCATTTCTGTTTTTTATTTTGCACTACAAAATCAAATAGAAAATTCACTCCTTAGCAACGTCTATACCACTGAATCTTTTTCTAACTAAATGTGGAGAACTTTGAGCTCACCATTACAGGGATTATTATACTCAAAAGCAATTCTTGGCTTGATGACCTGATATTTATCATGCTTTTTCGGGCACATTAGTTTTTTTAATTCCTTAGCTTACATGTATGTTAGCCTTAAAATAGCAGGGACACTTTATAATCTTTCGAGTAACATCAAAACTTTTGTTGAACTTATCTATTATGCAGGGTAACAGTGAACACTCGACAGTATACCCTTGCTTGATATGCATGAAGACCTTTAACATTCAGGGAATAAAGAATCAATGTATGAAAATACTGATCTGTCAGCATTAAAATATAAGTTAGAGTTTGCTTGCTTTTCTTTCTTATAGGCATTGTATTAATGAAAGGAGAGCTTGATATCACTGGTCATTGTAAGTATGATTGTTTTGTGCAAAAATTGCAGGTGTCAGTTGTTTGTATTGTGTAATCATACTTGCAATCCAGAGACTTTTTTAGGATCTGTAATTGTGTAAATAAATGGAATAACTGTAAAAATTAACTTGAATTTTTAATTTTTTCCTGTAATCTTCGCGTATATATGAATTAAATTTCTTTGATAAGTTTGGATAATATTTACAATGGTTTAGGTCAGATTTAAGTGACGCTTAAGATTACTATATTAGCTAAAAATAATAGTATGTTAAAAGTTTTGTCATTTTGGATAGAACCCTGTTGATGCTCAATTTCTGGCCAATCAAGTGCAATTGTACTATAACAATCACCTTTTGCTCTCAGTAAAACAGCCTGAATCACATCCAAGTCACTTTGATTACAATATTCTTCTTAACATCTGGACAAGATAGGAATGAAAACAAACAGCAGTAATTAATTTTGTCTTCAAGGTCCTTAATTTGTTTACATGTAGTTTTTGTAATAAATGAAAACTTTAAGTACAGTAAAATATATCATACATTTTTAGTAGTCGAGTGAGTATTGGTAGTTGTTTCAAAAAGTTTAAGGATGTAATGTTACTGATGTTATTAGGATTACTGCAATCAATATCAATGACCAATAGGTATCACAATGCTCAATTTAAATGTTCCAATTTCCATAGATAGCATTTGGTCCAGCTTTTCCAAGTGTGACTTGTGTTTGGGAGTAGAATCTACAAAGTATTGTTTATCAATGTGCGGAATTGTCAAAGGACCCTCTTAATATTTACCTTGTGAGGCGTAAGTGTTACAATTGGAGGCTAATGTCCCCATAAGAACACTGCATGATGAAATAAAAAGTATAGCTTTGTCATGCAAATACATCCTTAGTCAAAGCAATGCAGTATGTGTATGTCGCACATGAAGGGATTGCCAAGTTACAGTGAACTGGTAATGTGAATAAGTAA
>NW_024533989.1:0-28380 GCF_016097555.1 Gigantopelta aegis | reverse complement strand
ATGATCTACTACACACTGACATTAACAAGATTCTTAACACTGATATCTGATCCAGCATCTGTTGATATCTGATCTACACACTGACATCAACACGATTCTTAACACTGATCCTGATCCAGCATCTGTTGATATCTGATCTACACACTGACATCAACACGATACTTAACACTGATACCTGATCTAACACCTGTCGATACTTGATCTACACACTGACATCAACATGATTCTTAACACTGATATCTGAACACTAACATTGAGATCTGATTTTTACTGATGTTGATACCTGATCTACTGCAAACAGAAATCAAACGATTCTTAACACTAATATCTCATTTAGCACAAACTGATATCTGATCTAACACTGAGATCTGATTTACTCATGTTGATATATGTCTAAAAACTCACATTAGCATGATTGTTAACACTGATATCTCATATGACACTGACTATGATATCTGATCTAACACTGAGATCTGATTTACTCATGTTGATATCTGATATACTACAAACAGGCGTCAACATGATTTTTAACACTGATATCTGATCATACACTGATACCAACATCTCATTTACTCATGTTGATATCTGATTTAGAAATGCTGATATCAGACCTATAAACGCTGATATCATATCTACTAACATTGATATCTAATTTAGTAATATTTTATTAGAATGATATGTACCTTTACTCCATCAATTCTTCAGCCATTACACTGGGATTAATAACTACTTCCAATACTGATGACAGTGAATTTTAACTATCATATCCTAGTTTTCTTTCTGATTTCTAACAGACACATGTAGTTGACTCTGTGACATTGTCTCACTAAACAAAATGACTGCATTGTCACTGATATAGAGATAATAATAACATCTGTAAATGAAAGAAACTGACATCTGTTTTGTTTGTTTGTCTTCTGTTGTCTGTTTGTCCATTTATTTTTCTTGCATTCATCTAAAATACCTTTACCATGATCAACACTGATCCATTTCTTATAAATTATGATCTATGTTTATAATGTTGCCAAAACTGTCCAACAAGTCACACAGGTTAGATTTCAATGAAGTTTTGTGCTCCCTCATATAATATTCAAAACCATTTTGATATGAAAATATATGTAAATCAGTGGACATGTACATAACGTGACTCCTGGAAAAGAGATTAGATACCAGATGATAAGGTAATTTAAAACTATGACAGGTATGAGTTAAATGATATATAAATATATATACAAACGTAAAGTAAAAGGGAATTGAAACTTGTATTCTTAATGTGACAACTATTTCAATTTACATACTACAATGTAAATATTTATAACAAACAAAAACATATGTAGTATGTTCAATATTTTTTTTTATTTCTAATTAGTATAATGTTTTAATTATAATGTTATAATTATTTTTACTTCAAAATCATGTCCCTAAGGGACTAATGGAAAGTAAAATATGTCCTATGGACTCCTTTAACACTGTCTTTAGTCCTGCTTGTCCATCCCTTCCCTTTGTCCCTAAAGGACTAATGCAAAGTAAAGTATGTCCTACGAACCCTGCCTTTAGTCCTGCTTGTCCATCACTTCCCATTGTCCTGACTATAGGGGACTAATGGAGTAAGTAAGTCCTATGGACTCCTTTAAAACTGCCATTAGTCCTGCTTGTCCATCCCTATCACTTTCTTTTTATCTAAGGGACTAATGGAAAGTACTGTTGCACTCCTTTAACACTGATTTTAGTCCTGCTTGTCCCATTAAAATCACTTTTGTCTCTAAGGGACTAATAGAAAGTAAAGTATGTCCTATGGACCCCTTTAATACTGCCTTAGTCCTGCTTGTCCATCCCTTCCCATTGTCCCTAAGGGACTAATGGAAATAAAGTATGTCCTATGGACTCCATTAACACTGCCTTTAGTCCTGCTTAAGCTTGTCCATCCCATCACTTTTGTCCCTAAGGGACTAATGGACAGTAAAGTATGTCCTATGGACTCCTTTAACACTGCCTTTAGTCCTGCTTGTCCATCCCTTCCCTTTGTCCCTAAGGGACTAATGGAAAGTAAGGTATGTCCTATGGACTCCTTTAACACTGCTTTTAGTCCTGCTTGTCCATCCCATCACTTTTGTCCCTAAGGGACTAATGGACAGTAAAGAATGTCCTATGGACTCCTTTAACACTGCCTTTAGTCTGCTTGTCCCCATTCCCTTTTCCCCCTAAGGGACTAATGGAAAGTAAAGTATGTCCTATACACTCCTTTAACACTGCCCTTAGTCCTGCTTGTCCATCCCATCACTTTTGTCCCTAAGGGACTAATGGACAGTAAAGTATGTCCTATGGACTCCTTTAACACTGCCTTTAGTCCTGCTTGTCCATCCCTTCACTTTTGTCCCTAAGGGACTAATGGAAAGTAAAGTATGTCCTATGGACTCCTTTAACACTGCCTTTAGTCCTGCTTGTCCATCCATTCTTTTGTCCCTAAGGGACTAATGGAAAGTAAAGTATGTCCTATGGACTCCTTTAACACTGCCTTTAGTCCTGCTTGTCCATCCCTTCCCTTTTGTCCCTAAGGGGACTAATGGAATGTAAAGTATGTCCTATGGACTCCTTTAACACTGCCTTTAGTCCTGCTTGTCCATCCCATCACTTTTGTCCCTAAGGGACTAATGGACAGTAAAGTATGTCCTATGGACTCCTTTAACACTGCCTTTAGTCCTGCTTGTCCATCCCTTCCTTTTGTCCCTAAGGGACTAATGGACAGTAAAGGTTGTCCTATGGACTCCTTTAACACTGCCTTTAGTCCTGCTTGTCCATCCCATCACCTTTGTCCCTAAGGGACTAATGGACAGTAAAGTATGTCCTATGGACTCCTTTAACACTGCCTTTAGTCCTGCTTGTCCATCCCTTCCTTTTGTCCCTAAGGGACTAATGGAAAGTAAAGTATGTCCTATACACTCCTTTAACACTGCCTTTAGTCCTGCTTGTCCATCCCATCACTTTTGTCCCTAAGGGACTAATGGACAGTAAAGGATGTCCTATGGACTCCTTTAACACTGCCTTTAGTCCTGCTTGTCCATCCCTTCCCTTTGTCCCTAAGGGACTAATGGAAAGTAAAGTATGTCCTATGGACTCCTTTAACACTGCCTTTAGTCCTGCTTGTCCATCCCATCACTTTTGTCCCTAAGGGACTAATGGAAAGTAAAGTATGTCCTATGGACTCCTTTAACACTGCCTTTAGTCCTGCTTGTCCATCCCTTCACTTTTGTCCCTAAGGGACTAATGGACAGTAAAGGATGTCCTATGGACTCCTTTAACACTGCCTTTAGTCCTGCTTGTCCATCCCTTCCCTTTGTCCCTAAGGGACTAATGGAAGTAAAGTATGTCCTATGGACTCCTTTAACACTGCCTTTAGTCCTGCTTGTCCATCCCATCACTTTTCCCTAAGGGACTAATGGACAGTAAAGTATGTCCTATGGACTCCTTTAACACTGCCTTTAGTCCTGCTTGTCCATCCCTCACTTTTGTCCCTAAGGGACTAATGGACAGTAAAGGTATGTCCTATGGACTCCTTTAACACTGCCTTTAGTCCTGCTTGTCCATCCCATCACTTTTGTCCCTAAGGGACTAATGGACAGTAAAGTATGTCCTATGGACTCCTTTAACACTGCCTTTAGTCCTGCTTGTCCATCCCTTCCCTTTGTCCCTAAGGGACTAATGGAAAGTAAAGTATGTCCTATGGACTCCTTTAACACTGCCTTTAGTCCTGCTTGTCCATCCCTTCCTTTTGTCCCTAAGGGACTAATGGAAAGTAAAGTATGTCCTATGGACTCCTTTAACACTGCCTTTAGTCCTGCTTGTCCATCCCATCACTTTTGTCCCTAAGGGACTAATGGACAGTAAAGGATGTCCTATGGACTCCTTTAACACTGCCTTTAGTCCTGCTTGTCCATCCCTTCCCTTTGTCCCTAAGGACTAATGGAAAGTAAAGTATGTCCTATGGACTCCTTTAACACTGCCTTTAGTCCTGCTTGTCCATCCCATCACTTTTGTCCCTAAGGGACTAATGGACAGTAAAGGATGTCCTATGGACTCCTTTAACACTGCCTTTAGTCCTGCTTGTCCATCCCTTCCCTTTTGTCCCTAAGGGACTAATGGAAAGTAAAGTATGTCCTATGGACTCCTTTAACACTGCCTTTAGTCCTGCTTGTCCATCCCATCACTTTTGTCCCTAAGGGACTAATGGACAGTAAAGTATGTCCTATGGACTCCTTTAACACTGCCTTTAGTCCTGCTTGTCCATCCCTTCCCTTTTGTCCCTATAAGGGACTAATGGACAGTAAAGGTTGTCCTATGGACTCCTTTAACACTGCCTTTAGTCCTGCTTGTCCATCCCATCACCTTTGTCCCTAAGGGACTAATGGACAGTAAAGTATGTCCTATGGACTCCTTTAACACTGCCTTTAGTCCTGCTTGTCCATCCCTTCACTTTTGTCCCTAAGGGACTAATGGACAGTAAAGGATGTCCTATGGACTCCTTTAACACTGCCTTTAGTCCTGCTTGTCCATCCCTTCCCTTTGTCCCTAAGGGACTAATGGAAAGTAAAGTATGTCCTATGGACTCCTTTAACACTGCCTTTAGTCCTGCTTGTCCATCCCATCACTTTTGTCCCTAAGGGACTAATGGACAGTAAAGGATGTCCTATGGACTCCTTTAACACTGCCTTTAGTCCTGCTTGTCCATCCCATCACCTTTGTCCCTAAGGGACTAATGGAAAGTAAAGTATGTCCTATGGACTCCTTTAACACTGCCTTTAGTCCTGCTTGTCCATCCCATCACTTTTGTCCCTAAGGGACTAATGGACAGTAAAGGATGTCCTATGGACTCCTTTAACACTGCCTTTAGTCCTGCTTGTCCATCCCTTCCCTTTGTCCCTAAGGGACTAATGGAAAGTAAAGTATGTCCTATGGACTCCTTTAACACTGCCTTTAGTCCTGCTTGTCCATCCCATCACTTTTGTCCCTAAGGGACTAATGGACAGTAAAGTATGTCCTATGGACTCCTTTAACACTGCCTTTAGTCCTGCTTGTCCATCCCATCACTTTTGTCCCTAAGGGACTAATGGACAGTAAAGTATGTCCTATGGACTCCTTTAACACTGCCTTTAGTCCTGCTTGTCCATCCCATCACTTTTGTCCCTAAGGGACTAATGGACAGTAAAGTATGTCCTATGGACTCCTTTAACACTGCCTTTAGTCCTGCTTGTCCATCCCTTCACTTTTGTCCCTAAGGGACTAATGGAAAGTAAAGTATGTCCTATACACTCCTTTAACACTGCCTTTAGTCCTGCTTGTCCATCCCATCACTTTTGTCCCTAAGGACTAATGGACAGTAAAGTATGTCCTATGGACTCCTTTAACACTGCCTTTAGTCCTGCTTGTCCATCCCATCACTTTGTCCCTAAGGGACTAATGGACAGTAAAGTATGTCCTATGGACTCCTTTAACACTGCCTTTAGTCCTGCTTGTCCATCCCATCCTTTTGTCCCTAAGGGACTAATGGACAGTAAAGTATGTCCTATGGACTCCTTTAACACTGCCTTTAGTCCTGCTTGTCCATCCCTTCACTTTTCCCCTAAGGGACTAATGGAAAGTAAAGTATGTCCTATGGACTCCTTTAACACTGCCTTTAGTCCTGCTTGTCCATCCCATCACTTTTGTCCCTAAGGGACTAATGGACAGTAAAGTATGTCCTATGGACTCCTTTAACACTGCCTTTAGTCCTGCTTGTCCATCCCATCACTTTTGTCCCTAAGGGACTAATGGAAAGTAAAGTATGTCCTATGGACTCCTTTAACACTGCCTTTAGTCCTGCTTGTCCATCCCATCACTTTTGTCCCTAAGGGACTAATGGAAAGTAAAGTATGTCCTATGGACTCCTTTAACACTGCCTTTAGTCCTGCTTGTCCATCCCATCACTTTTGTCCCTAAGGGACTAATGGAAAGTAAAGTATGTCCTATGGACTCCTTTAACACTGCCTTTAGTCCTGCTTGTCCATCCCTCACTTTTGTCCCTAAGGGACTAATGGACAGTAAAGTATGTCCTATGGACTCCTTTAACACTGCCTTTAGTCCTGCTTGTCCATCCCATCACTTTTGTCCCTAAGGGATTAATGGAAAGTAAAGTATGTCTTATGGACTCCTTTAACACTGCCTTTAGTCCTCTTGTCCATCCCATCACATCTGTCCCTAAGGGACTAATGGACAGTAAAGTATGTCCTATGGACTCCTTTAACACTGCATTTAGTCCTGCTTGTCTATCCCTTCCCTTTGTCCCAAAGGGAATAATTGAATTTAAAGGATGTCCTATGGACTCCTTTAACACTGCCTTTTGTCCTGCTTGTCCATCCCTTCCCTTTGCTCCTAAGGAACTAATGGAAAGTAAAAGATATCCTATGGACTCTTTTAGCACTGCCTTTAGTCCTGCTTGTCCATCCCATCAAGATGCAATGATGATGCTTATGCAGATCCTTTAACACTGCTTGCGGCAGTGTTTCCATGCTCTGTGTGAGTGGTTGGATGAGCTTTGTATGGTGGGTCCTGGTTTATGGGTATCTTTCCAAATGCTTCTAAAGGGGCTGATTGTTAAACCTAAAGTTCATGACCTATGCCTTCTCTACCTTCCTTCATCCTGTGTCAATATCAGTCCCTAACTGACTAATGTTGCTAAAGGTATGTCTATTGGACTCCTTTAACATTCCTCTCAGTCTACGCCCATGGGATGGTATCAGAATGGGTCTCACAGTTGGAGCTTTTGGTCTCCATAGCTCGTTCTCACCCTCATTCTGCCTATTCAGCTTTTACCAGGGGCTTGATTAGTAAGTGGACTTATTTTTTCAGAACTACACCCCTCTGTTGAGGATCATGTTGCCCCACTAAAGGACTGTCCTATGGACAAGTCCTGCCAACACTCACTGGTCAGACTTTTTGTCCCTGAGAATGTGAGAACTGTTCTCTCTCTGCCCGCACGTCTTTAGGTCCTCTTGGCATCATTAAACTTGTCCCTAAGGGACTAATTTCCCAATACAAGTCATCGCTTTTTACTACATCTCCACTGGTCCTAGGTTGCTCCATCCCATCCCAATATTCTATGGCCTAATCACTAAGGAGATTCGCTGTAGACGTAAACATGATCCTATCTGAGCACCATCGGAACACTCCTCTTTAGTAAGGAGATTCAGTCATCCCTCACCTCTTCCTTGAAGCGACTAATGGAGGTAAAGGTGAAAATGGAGCTTTTAACGTGGCTCACTGTACTGCCTCTCAAGTGTCATGGGTTTGCTCTACACAAGGGAGCCTTTTGTGATGCTTTGTGTCTATGTTATGGCTGGTTACCACCTCACCTCTCGTCACACTGTGTATGTGGATCTGAGTTTAATGTGGAACACTCTCTCCAGTGTAAACATGGGGGTTTTCCCTCAATGAGACATAATGAGGTTCGTGACATCACAGCCCATCTCCTTACTGAGACTACATGATGTCATGGTATGTCCATGGACTCTACAGGAACTGACAGGGGAGTTACTACATCATCGGTCAGCCAACATAGAGGACGGCGCTAGAGTGGACATAGCAGTTCATGGATTCCTTGGAATCCCTTTCAACGATCCTTTTTTGATGTTAGGATATTTAGTCCATTTACACCAACCTATTCTAGTACTCCCTTCACTCTGTTTATAGGCGAAATGAGATGGAGAAAGGACGTCTGCTATGAGGAGCGTTTCTGGGTGGTTTAGATGGGCTCATTCACTCCACTAGTATTTTCCTCTTCAGGGGACTAATGGACCGTCAGCCACCACATTCTACAAGCCTTTGTCCTGCTTGTCCATCCTTATCGCTAATAGGAATGATCAATAAATTCTAGAGTTCTATGGACTCCTTTATTAGATGTCGTCTTTAGTTCTCCTTGTCCATCATCAATTGTGTCCCTAAGAGGAGCTAATGTCCCGTAATAGACCAATGGACCTTCAAACAGCTTTACTCTGGTCATATCGACCTTGCTCTCTCCGAGAGTGGCAGGGTCACATAACATATTCTTATGACATTCTTTTAACTTGTTTTATTTTCTCCTATATTGTCTGACTTTATTATTCTCTTCATTCTTGTTTGACTTATTATTATCCATAATAATGTACTTACTGACTATGAATTAATATTAAAAAATGTCCTATGGACTCCTTTAACACTGCCTTTAGTCCTGCTTGTCCATCCCATCACGTTTGTCCCTAAGGGACTAATGGAAAGTAAAGTATGTCCTATGGACTCCTTTAACACTGCCTTTAGTCCTGTTTGTCCATCCCATCACTTTTGTCCCTAAGAGACTAATGGACAGTAAAGTATGTCCTATGGACTCCTTAACACTGCCTTTAGTCCTACTTTTTCATCCCTTCCATTTTTCCCTAAGGGACTAATGGAAAGTAAAGTATGTCCTATGGACTCCTTTAACACTGCCTTTAGTCCTGCTTGTCCATCCCATCACTTTTGTCCCTAAGGGACTAATGGACAGTAAAGTATGTCCTATGGACTCCTTTAACACTGCCTTTAGTCCTGCTTGTCCATCCCATCTTCCCATTGTCCCTAAGGACCCTAATGGACAGTAAAGGTTGTCACTATGGACTCCTTTAACACTGCCTTTAGTCCTGCTTGTCCATCCCATCACTTTTTTCCCTAAGGGACTAATGGACAGTAAAGTATGTCCTATGGACTCCTTTAACACTGCCTTTAGTCCTGCTTGTCCATCCCTTCCCTTTTGTCCCTAAGGGACTAATGGAAAGTAAAGTATGTCCTATACACTCCTTTAACACTGCCTTTAGTCCTGCTTGTCCATCCCATCACTTTTGTCCCTAAGAGACTAATGGACAGTAAAGGATGTCCTATGGACTCCTTTAACACTGCATTTAGTCCTTCTTGTCCATCCCATTCACTTTGTCCCTAAGGGACTAATGGAAAGTAAGGTATGTCCTATGGACTCTTTTAACACTGCCTTTAGTCCTGCTTGTCCATCCCATCACTTTTGTCCCTAAGGGACTAATGGACAGTAAAGTATGTCCTATGGACTCCTTTAACACTGCCTTTAGTCCTGCTTTTCCATCCCTCCATTTTTCCCTACAGGACTAAAGGACAGTAAAGGTATGTCCTATGTACTCCTTTAACACTGCCTTTAGTCCTGCTTGTCCATCCCATCACTTTTGTCCCTAAGGGACTAATGGACAGTAAAGTATGTCTTATGGACTCTTTTAACACTGCCTTTAGTCCTGCTTTTCCATCCCTTCCTTTTGTCCCTAAGGGACTAATGGAAAGTAAAGTATGTCCTATACACTCCTTTAACACTGCCTTTAGTCCTGCTTGTCCATCCCATCACTTTTGTCCCTAAGGGACTAATGGACAGTAAAGGATGTCCTATGGACTCCTTTAACACTGCCTTTAGTCCTGCTTGTCCATCCCTTCACTTTGTCCCTAAGGGACTAATGGAAAATAAAGTATGTCCTATGGACTCTTTTAACACTGCCTTTAGTCCTGCTTGTCCATCCCATCACTTTTGTCCCTAAGGGACTAATGGACAGTAAAGTATGTCCTATGGACTCCTTTAACACTGCCTTTAGTCCTGCTTTTCCATCCCTTCCAATTTGTCCCTAAGGGACTAATGGACAGTAAAGGTTGTCCTATGGACTCCTTTAACACTGCCTTTAGTCCTTCTTGTCCATCCCATCACTTTTGTCCCTAAGGGACTAATGGACAGTAAAGTATGTCCTATGGACTCCTTTAACACTGCCTTTAGTCCTGCTTGTCCATCCCTTCCTTTTGTCCCTAAGGGACTAATGGAAAGTAAAGTATGTCCTATGGACTCCTTTAACACTGCCTTTAGTCCTGCTTTTCCATCCCATCCTTTTGTCCCTAAGGGACTAATGGAAAGTAAAGTATGTCCTATGGACTCCTTTAACACTGCCTTTAGTCCTGCTTGTCCATCCCATCACTTTTGTCTCTAAGGGACTAATGGAAAGTAAAAAGATGTCCTATGGACTCCTTTAACACTGCCTTTAGTCCTGCTTGTCCATCCTTCACTTTTGTCCCTAAGGGACTAATGGAAAGTAAGTATGTCCTATGGACTCCTTTAACACTGCCTTTAGTCCTGCTTGTCCATCCCATCACTTTTGTCCCTAAGGGACTAATGGAAAGTAAAGGTATGTCCTATGGACTCCTTTAACACTGCCTTTAGTCCTGCTTGTCCATCCCTTCCATTTTTCCCTAAGGGACTAATGGAAAGTAAAGTATGTCCTATGGACTCCTTTAACACTGCCTTTAGTCCTGCTTGTCCATCCCATCACTTTTGTCCCTAAGGGACTAATGGACAGTAAAGTATGTCCTATGGACTCCTTTAACACTGCCTTTAGTCCTGCTTGTCCATCCCTTCCATTTTGTCCCTAAGGGACTAATAGACAGTAAAGGTTGTCCTATGGACTCCTTTAACACTGCCTTTAGTCCTGCTTGTCCATCCCATCACTTTTGTCCCTAAGGGACTAATGGACAGTAAAGTATGTCCTATGGACTCCTTTAAACTGCCTTTAGTCCTGCTTTTCCATCCCTCACTTTTGTCCCTAAGGGACTAATGGACAGTAAAGTATGTCCTATGGACTCCTTTAACACTGCCTTTAGTCCTGCTTGTCCATCCCTTCACTTTGTCCCTAAGGGACTAATGGAAAGTAAGGTATGTCCTATGGACTCCTTTAACACTGCCTTTAGTCCTGCTTGTCCATCCCATCACTTTTGTCCCTAAGGGACTAATGGAAAGTAAAGTATGTCCTATGGACTCTTTTAACACTGCCTTTAGTCCTGCTTGTCCATCCCATCACTTTTGTCCCTAAGGGACTAATGGAAAGTAAAGTATGTCCTATGGACTCCTTTAACACTGCCTTTAGTCCTTTCTTGTCCATCCCTTCACTTTTGTCCCTAAGGGACTAATGGAAAATAAAGTATGTCCTATGGACTCTTTTAACACTGCTTTTAGTCCTGCTTGTCCATCCCATTACTTTTGTCTTTAAGGGTCTAATGGACAGTAAAGTATGTCCTATGGACTACTTTAACACTGCCTTTAGTCCTGCTTGTCCATCCCTTCCATTTTTCCCTACAGGACTAATGGACAGTAAAGGTTGTCCTATGGACTCCTTTAACACTGCCTTTAGTCCTTCTTGTCCATCCCATCACTTTTGTCCCTAAGGGACTAATGGACAGTAAAGTATGTCTTATGGACTCATTTAACACTGCCTTTAGTCCTGCTTTTCCATCCCTTCCTTTTGTCACTAAGGGACTAATGGACAGTAAAGTATGTCCGATACACTCCTACTATAGGACTCTTTTAACACTGTCTTTAGTCCTGCTTGTCCATCCCATCACTTTTGTCCCTAAGGGACTAATGGAAAGTAAAGTATGTCCTATGGACTCCTTTAACACTGCCTTTAGTCCTGCTTTTCCATCCCTTCCATTTGTCCCTAAGGGACTAATGGACAGTAAAGGTTGTAGTATGTACTCCTTTAACACTGCCTTTAGTCCTTCTTGTCCATCCCATCACTTTGTCCCTAAGGGACTAATGGACAGTAAAGTATGTCTTATGGACTCATTTCACACTGCCTTTAGTCCTGCTTTTCCATCCCTTCCTTTTGTCACTAAGGGACTAATGGAAAGTAAAGTATGTCCGATACACTCCTTTAACACTGCCTTTAGTCCTGCTTTTCCATCTCTTCCCTTTGTCCCTAAGGGACTAATGGAAAGTAAGGTATGTCCTATGGACTGGTTTAAGACTGCCTTTAGTCCTGCTTGTCCATCCCATCACTTTTGTCTCTAAGGGACTAATGGAAAGTAAAAGATGTCCTATAGACTCTCTTTAACACTGCCTTTAGTCCTGCTTGTCCATCCCATCACTTTTGTCCCTAAGGGACTAATGGAAAGTAAGGTATGTCCTATGGACTCATTTAACACTGCTTTAATCATGCTTGTCCATCCTTCCCTTTTGTCCGTAAGGTGCTAATGGAATGTAAAGTATGTCCTATTGACTCATTTAACACTGCCTTTAGTCCTGCTTGTCCATCCCATCACTTTTGTCCCTAAGGGACTAATGGACAGTAAAGTATGTCCTATGGACTACTTTAACACTGCCTTTAGTCCTGCTTTTCCATCCCTTCCATTTGTCCCTAAGGGACTAATAGACAGTAAAGGTTGTAGTATGGACTTCTTTAACACTGCCTTTAGTCCTGCTTGTCCATTCCATCACTTTTGTCCATAAGGGACTAATGGACAGTAAAGTATGTCTTATGGACTTTTTTTAAACTGCCTTTAGTTCTGCTTTTCCATCCCTTCCTTTTGTCCCTAAGGGACTAATGGACAGTAAAGTATGTCCGATGGACTCCTTTAACACTGTCTTTAGTCCTGCTTGTCCATCCCTCTCTTTGTCCCTAAGGGACTAATGGAAAGTAAAGTATGTCCTATGGACTGATTTAACACTGTCTTTAGTCCTGCTTGTCCATCCCATCACTTTTGTCTCTAAGGGACTAATGGAAAGTAAAGATGACCTATGGACTCTTTTAGCACTGTCTTTAGTCATGCTTGTCCATCCCATCACTTTTGTCCCTAAGGGACTAATGGAAAGTAAGGTATGTCCTATGGACTCCTTTAACACTGCATTTAGTCCTGCTTTTCCATCCCTTCCATTTTTCCCTACAGGACTAAAGGACAGTAATGGTGTCCTATGGACTTCTTTAACACTGCCTTTAGTCCTTCTTGTCCATCCCATCACTTTTGTCCCTAAGGGACTAATGGAAAGTAAAAGATGTCCTATAGACTCTTTTAACACTGCCTTTAGTCCTGCTTGTCCATCCCATCACTTTTGTCCCTAAGGGACTAATGGACAGTAAAGGATGTCCTATGGACTCCTTTAACACTGCTTTGGTCCTGCTTGTCTGTCCCTTCCCTTTGTCCCTAAGGTGCTAATGGAATGTAAGGTATGTCCTATGGACTCCTTTAACACTGCCTTTAGAGTCCTGCTTGTCCATCCCCATCAATTTGTCCCTAAGGGACTAATGGACAGTAAAGTATGTCCTATGGACTTCTTTAACACTGCCTTTGGTCCTGCTTGTCCATCCATTTCCTTTGTCCCTTAGCGGACTAATGGAGAGTAAAGTATGTCCTATGGACTCCTCTTAACACTGCTTTAGTCCTACTTAACCTTCCATCCCATCACTTTTGTCCCTAATGGACTAATGGAATTAGTCCCCTTATGTCTATTCCCATTATGTCTAATCCCATAATGTCTAAGAAAACGTGGAAATGAGGAGACCATCAAGAAATTGATGGAAGAGTTCACAGGAGGCATCAGAACATTAGAATCCTTTTTATCTAGTTTAAGCCATTGTGTAGTTTCTTTTGATTACTAATTGTGCTGAACTCTTTATAGATACACTTAGATTAATTAACACTATGTTAACCTTAAATTAACACTAGTTTAGACATTTTGGGACTTTCCACATTTCCTTAGATCCCATTAGACTCCCTAAGGGACTAATGACCCAAGTATGTCCTATGGACTCCTTTAACACTGCCTTTAGTCCTGCTTGTCCATCCCATCACTTTTGTCCCTAAGGGACTAATGGACAGTAAAGTATGTCCTATGGACTCGTTTAACACTGCCTTTAGTCCTGCTTGTCCATCCCATCTCTTTTGTCCCTAAGGGACTAATGGACAGTAAAGTATGTCCTATGGACTTCTTTAACACTGTCCTTTTAGTCCTGCCTGTCCATCCCTTCCTTTTGTCCCAAAGGGAATAATGGAAAATAAAGTATGTCCTATGGACTCCTTTAACACTGCCTTTAGTCCTGATTGTCCATCCCTTCCCTTTGTCCCTAAAGGGACTAATTGAAAGTAAAGGATGTCCTATAGACTCCTTTAACACTGCCTTTAGTCCTGCTTGTCCATCCCTTCACTCTTTGTCCCTAAAGTGATTAAAGGAAAGTAAAGTATGTCTTATGGACTCCTTTAATGCTGCTTTTTGTCCTGCTTGTCAATCCCATCTCTTTTTGTCCCTAAGGGACTAATGGACTCCCTTTGTCCTATGGACTCCTTTAACACTGCCTTTAGTCCTGCTTGTCCATCCCATCACTTTTGTTTCTAAAAACTAATGGAAAGTAAAGGATGTCCTATGGACCCCTTTAACACTCCCTTGAGTCCTGCTTGTCCAATCCTTCCAATTGTCACTACGGGACTAATGGAAAGTAAACTATGTCCTATGGACTCCTTTAACACTGCCTTTAGTCCTGCTTGCTTGTCCATCCCATCACTTTTGTCCCTAAGGGACTAATGGACAGTAAAGGATGTCCTATGGACTCCTTTAACACTGCCATTAGTCCTGCTTGTCCATACCATCATTTTGTGTCCTGAAGGGACTAATGGACAGTAAAGTGTGTCCTATGGACTTTTTAAACACTGCCATTAGTCCTGCTTGTCCATCCTTCCCTTTGTCCCTAAGGACTAATGAAAAGTAAAGTATATCCTATTGACTCTTTTACACTTCCTTTAGTCCTGCTTAACCTTGTTCATCCCTTCACTTTTGTCCCTAATGGACTAATGGAAAGTAAAGTATGTCCTATAGACTCCTTTAACACTGCCTTTAGTCCTGCTTGTCCATCCCATCACTTTTGTTTCTAAAAACTAATGGAAATTAAAGTATGTCCTATGGACTCCTTTAACACTGCCATTAGTCCTTGCTTGTCCATCACCATCACTTTTCTCCCTAAGGGACTAATGGACAGTCCTATGAACCCCTTTAACACTCCCTTGAGTCCTGCTTGTCCATCCTTTCCCATTGTCCCTATGAGACTAATGGAAGGTAAAGTATGTCTTATGGACTCCTTAACACTGCCTTTAGTCCTGCTTAAGCTTGTTCATCCCATCACTTTTGTTACTAAAACTAATGGAAATTAAAGTATATCCTATGGACTCCTTTAATACTGCCTTTAGTCCTGCTTGTCCATCCCATCACTTTGTCCCTAAGGGACTAATGGACAGTAAAGTATGTCCCTATGGACTCCTTTAACACTGCCTTTAGTCCGCTTGTCCATCCCTTCACTTTGTCCACTAGGGACTAATTGGACATTAAAGTAATGTCCTATGGACTCCTTTAACACTTGCCTTTAGTCTGCTTGTCCCTCTTTTACACCTGCCTTTAGTCCTTCCTTGTCCAGTCCCTTCCTTGTTTGTCCTAAGGGATAAAGGACAGTGAAAGTTTATGGATCCTTGAAAACCTGCCTTTAGTTCGCTTATCTATATCATTGCCTTTGTCCTAAGGACTAATGGAGAGTAAAGTACATCCTATGGATTCATAAACTTATGCCTTTAGTCTGCTACTGGGGGGGGTTTTGTCTCATCTATTACGCCCATTAAAAGTATGTTCTATGGACTCTTTATTATTACTGTTAGAAGGATGCATATGTTACTATGTCTGTAATAGTTGGGGGATCAGTTGTCCATGTGGGGACTCCATGCATCACCTTTAATGCTGCTTAGCTTGTCATCCCGTCATTTGCTGTCCCTAAGGGACTAATGGAGACAGTAAAGTATGTTGTATGGACTCCTTTAAACCAATGCCTCCTTTATCTTGCTTGTCCAGACACCTTTTCACAAATTGACCCTAATAACCTGATGTGGGGGGTCAAAGAAAAGTCTAAAGGGTTTACTATTGGTTATATGGGGAAGTCATAGCAAGTCTTTCTGGTCTGGGATTGTGGACACTTTAAGTCACTAGCTCTGTTTATCACTCCATTTAGTCATGATGTGACCTTGATGCATCTTATCAACGGGGGCCCTAGGGACTAATGGACAGTAAAGTATGTCTAGTGGACCCTTTAAGACCTGCTTTAGTCATTTGCTGTCGATCCCAAAACACTTTGGTCTCTAAGGGACTATAGTGAAAGTAAAGTATGTCCTATGGACTATCTTTAACACTTGCTTTTAGTCCTGCTGTTGATCCCGTGGCTTTTAGTCCCAAGGGAGGTATAGATTTTTAAATTATTCCTATAGATCCTAACATCGTAACATTAGTCCTGCATGTTAAACCTGAGCATTTTCCTAGGACTAATGGAAAGTAAGGATGTCCTATGGACCTCTTCCCTTCCTTGTCCATGTCCGCCATCACTTTTGTCCTAATGGATTGTTGGAACATGTAAATTAATCTCTACGCCTCCTTAATAATCCCTAGTGCATGTTCCCATACCCTTTGTCCCTAATTTCAACTAATAAAAGTAAAAATCTCCTATGGACAACTATAACACGGCATTATCCTGCTTGTCTCATCACTTTTGTCTCAAGCCGAGCGATGGAGATTAGATGTAGGTCCATATTCAACTATTTGGTAATGGGTAAAGTCCATCCTTCCTTTGTCCTAATTGGACTCCTTAAATTAAGTATGGCTACTTAATGTAGCTATGTAGTCCTCTGTTCACTTTTGCACCAAAAAGACAGCTAAGAGAAAGGAGATGCTGGAAAAATCTTTCCCTTGTCCTCCTGATTACCATTCTCAATTCAATACTGTCCATAAGGAGACATAACATTTAAAGATTCCTACTGTCCTGTAAACACTGCTGTCGCCTATTGATTCTCACCGTTTCTTTGTAGCTAACACCTAAAGACGTTTAATGCATCAAAGTTACTCCTTGAACATTGCCATTTAGTCCCACGGCTTTTTCCTATCGATAATGAACTCAATTCGTCCCGTAAAGTACTAAGGACTCCTTTAACAGTAAAGTATGTCCGTATGGAACTCCTTTAACATTGCCTTGAAGTAGTCCTGCTTGTCCATGGATCCTTAGTGTTTGTCCTGCTGAGGGTACCTAATGGATAGTAAGGATGTCCAAACAACTCTTTTAAACACTAATTTAGTCCTGCTTGTCCATCCGTTCACTTTGTCCATGAGGGACTAAATGGAAAGTAAGTACAGAATGTCCATTTAACTCCTTTTAAAACACTGCTTTCTTAGTCCTTAAAGTTGCAACTGTGGACTTTAACATCCTTTTCCTTTGTCATAGCTAAAGGACTAATGGGAAAGTGAAGGATGTCCTAATGGACTCTTTTAACACTGCTTTAGTCCTGCTGCTTGTCCATGTCCATTCCTTTGTCCCTGTAAGAATCAAAAGCTTGTCCCAGTGAAATACCTAAATGTTGTTCTTAGTCCTGCTTGACTTATGTCCTAAGGTATAAAGAACAACAAGGACATCTATGAACTGTCATAGAAGTTAGCCTTAGCTATACTAGTGTATATGATTTCATCATCTATTAAGACCACTTTTATGCAATGAAGCTGTTATAGTATTATTATTAGATCAGTTTCATTGAATACATTTGTTACTATAGAAGTATAGATCGTGGGAAAAATAATTTGTCAAATTTTATTACAACAAAAAAGCAGCCTGAGCAATTTATTTTCCTCACGTAGGTCTGAAGGTCACACAAATTATCACAAAAGAACATCTTAAACGGTGTTCACACCGTATCAGCTTTTGTGTTATGTGCCTATATGCGGTGTAGAGCCATGAGAACACCCTGTTCACAAATTTCTGTATGAACCTGATGTCATATGAGATCAAGAGAAAAGTTAAAAGGTTTTACTTTGGTATATGATATATTCAAATTAGGCAGATCTAACCTTCATGATCTTGTGGAGTAGAATTATGGGGCGTGAGTCACCGGATTTCTGTGTTTAACACATTTATCAGTGGGATGACCCATCGTATGCATCTTGTTACATACTACATCATTTTAGTGATGGTAGATGTTGTGTTGTTTGTTCTGTAAGACCTAATCTTTTTGTTATGCTCTATGTCAAACCTCGTTAGATGGCAAACGCACCGTCATAACACAAATAGATTCTATTGAATGCCCTACAAAGCAAAAATTGATTGAGTAAAGATAACTCAAGTGGCAATAGTATTGTCATACCAATAGATTGCAACATCATGATCAGGCTAGCAAAAAATTGTTGAAGGCATGCCATAAACCAATGCATTTATGGTTCAAGCAAATAAAAGTTCTCCTATGAGCACAGTTACGTTCCGCAGGGCCTCATGCATCCAAAACACCTACACAAGTTTTTGGGTTAAACATAGTAAAATTACTGATGTGTTATATATAAATTTGTGCAAAATGTTAAATATCTAACAGCAGTCCTCAAGTTCAAAGATGCGATGTCCTTCTCAGTGTTACAACTAATGCTTAAGACATATCGTCTTTTGCATCAAATGCTCAACAATAAGTATGCATGTAATAGATTGGAATTTATATTTGTCAGTTTGGTATGGAGGAATCAGTGTGTTAACTAGTATAAGCTCTCACTAATTACTAGGTACTGTTATTATGTAAAAAATAAAACATTCTCACAAAGAATTCATTGATGGCTTAAATTATATAGAATGTTTAAAAATCAGTGGTATACAATCTATAGGTTTTAGATAAGTCATTTCCAGGTGATCAGATTTCAGTTTGTTTAAAATCTGATGTCACTTATTGATGTCTGATTGCAGTAGTATCATATAATTGACATGATTAAATCACTAATCTCAGTTTAGATCAGATATCATCGTCCAATTGCGCACATAGATATCAGTATTCAAGAATCATGCTAAGAATGGTCAGTATGTAGTAGAAGTTCTATATTATGGTGAACCGTGAGTAAATCAGATCTCAGTGTTACCTATTGATCAGTTATCAGTTTATCTTAAATCAGGATGTTTGTGACTCAGAATGACATTGATGTCTTTTTTGCAGTTAGATCAGATATAAACAAAAGTAAATCAGATCTCAGTGTAAATGAGATATTGTAGTGTGGGAATGAGATGTCAGTGTTAAGAATCACGTTGATGTCAGGTTTCAGTACATCAGATATGAAATGAGAAAATCAGATCTTAGTGTTAATCCGAATATCAGTTTGTGTGGGTAAGTCAGATGTTGGTTGTTAAAAATCCTGTTGATGATATGTAGTTTGCAGTAAGATCAGATATCAAACATGAGTAAAGATCAGAATCTCAGTTTTGTGGTAAATCAGATGTTAGTGTGAAGAATCATGTTGGCGTCTGTTTTGCAGTAGATCAGATGTAACAAGAGTAAATCATATATCAGCATTAGATCAGATATTGATAGTGTCAGTGAGATGTCAGTTTAAGAATCAGATTGATGTCAGGATTTCAGTACATCAGACTTGAAACATGAGAATTGAAAATCAAAGATCATTAGTGTTAGATAGATATCAAGAACAAGATTCTAACACTAATATCGTGATTTAGAAACTGGATAAAGAACAATTGAGAACACTGAGTAGATCAGATTACACTTATTGATATCTGATCATACTGAGATACACTGTCATCAACATGATTCTGATAAACACTGACATTTATCTGACACCCAGACTAGATATTCTGATCTATCTACACTGAGGACTTGGATTCTGTATGTTTATATCTGATTATACAACATTGTACGTCATATGTTAACACAAGATAAGGACTTAACAACATAAGTATGATTGATCTAACACTAATATCTCTGATGGTATCAATGAGCAGCCTGACATCTAATGTGATTCTGACATGTTGAATCTGATTGTTTCACCTAAACATGATAGCTGACGTCTTGTTTGGTGATAGATATCTGCAACAAACAGTAAATCAACATCATGTTGACATAAACTGATTTGATATAATACTGCAGATCTGAAGTATCATGTGTGATACAGATGATACATCTGATTGAATCTGTAAAATTGAATACTGATAAACTGATTTAACATGGATCAGTGTAAGACTCATGTTGATATCTGTTTAGGTGTGAGACTATATCAATATGATTAGAATGCCACATAGTTTCATATGAATCACTGACTATGATAGTGATCTAAACACTGAGATCAAGAGTTAAATCATGTTATATATCGACTTTATGACACACTGCATTACATGATTCGTATCAACATGTGATATATCTATGATTCTGAACACTGATATCTGATCTAACACCGAGATCTGATTTACTCTTGTTGAGTATATAGATCAGTACCAGTGACATTTACAGTAGAGAGCTACTACACATGACATCTAGGGTGACACTGACCTACTGATACCTGATCTAAACACTGGATGAGTGTATGATTTACTCATCTGTGATATGGTATAGTGCAACACAGACTTAACAAGATTCTCAACCCTAACACTGATATCACAATCTGACACTGACTCCTGACACTGACATCAGTAATGTCATCAGATATGATAGGATACACGGGTGTTGACATTCACAGAATTCTGGAATGATCAGTGGGACTACCATCTGATATAACAACCACTCATAGATCTTAGATCATTAGTTGTTATAATGGATATATCTGATCTCTAACACTGATATCTGCATCAACACCGATCTTGAACATGAGATCTCTACATAGTGACATCAACACGACGCTTAAGACACGATATTCTCGATCTAGCCAGCGTCACATGATTTATCATGTAGATATATTATCTACATACACTGAATTTTAAATATAATCTACAACGATATCTGTTCTAACAGATTGGGTATCATGTTGATTATGATCTACTACACACACGTTAACACGTTGCTAACAGTGACACCTTATATAACACATCTCATTGACTTTGCTGATATCTGATCTACACTGTGACATCAACATGATTCTAAAAACTGATTATCTCATCTGACATTGACTATGATATAGATGTAACATGTGAGATCTGATTTACATTTTTGCTATTGTTCCACGCTAAGATGAAAACGATTAATAACAGTGATAACGATCTAACACGTGTTGATATCTGATCCATGAACACACGACAATCAAAATATGATTTAAACACTGATCTCATCTGACAATGCATGATTTAGGTGCTAACAGTGAGATACTGATTTTATTATGTTTATATATGTGTTGCTGCAAATCAGACATCAACCTGATTCTTTAACACTCAACATATGATTTAAACAAATGATGTTGATTAACACGGAGATAAATTTACTCATGTTGCTCTTAAGTAAGATCTATATACACTGAAATCAACATTATTCTTGACAATGATATCATATGGACACTGATGATCTGAATCTAACACTGACTTCTGATTACTCATGTGATATCTGAACTACTGCAAACAGACATCAATATTACTCGTAACACTAACATCTGATTTAACACAAACGATATCTGATCTAACACTGCAGATCTGATTTACTACATGTTGATATATGATCTACTACCACACTGACATTAACATGATTCTTAACACTGATACTGATCTTAACACCCAGATCTGATTACTCTTTATTATCGGATTTACAAACACTGTCACCAACATGATTCTTAAAACTGATATTTATTCTGACACTGATTATGATATCTGATATCGACTGGATTGAGATCTGATTTACTAATGTTGATATCTGATGCAAACATACCATCACATGATTTTTAACACTAACACTGACTTCAAACACAAACTGATATATGATCTAACACTAAGATTGTGATTTATCATGTTGATATATGATCTCCTACACGTTGAAATCTTCATCAATCTTACACTGATACTGAACTAACAACGAGATCTGATCTTACTCTTGTTGATATCTGATTACTACTACTACCACTGTCATTAACATGTTTCTTATCACTGATATCTGACACAGTGACTATGATAATCTGATGGAACATGATTGATTTACTCAGTTGATATCTGATCTCCTGCAACATAACATCAACATGATTTTTAACACCAACATCTGACTATGATATCTGATCTAACACTAAGATTGATTTACTCATGTTCATATCTTATGATCTACAAACCTGACATGTAAACGTGAATTCTTAACACACTGATATTCTCATCTAACACTATACGATATCTAATTTACCAGGATTGATATACTGATATCGGCCGTCTACTACACATTGACATCAACATGATTCTTGATAGTGATATCTTATATGACACCTGACTATTATCTGATCTACTGTTGGTCAGTGATTTAATCAGATGATGATCTACTACACTGACATAACACATCTCACCAAATGATACCTGATCTAACACTGAGATCTGAATTACTCTTGTTGATATACTGATTACTACACATTGACATCAACATGATCCTTAAAGTGATACCTGATCTAAAACCTGTTGATATCTGATCTACTACACATGACATCAAGATGATTCTAACACTGACATTCTCATCTGAGCTACTATGATACCTGATCTAACACTGAGATCTGATTTCTCTTGTTGATATCTGATCTACTTCAAAAGCATCAATGTGATCTAAGACAGTATACTCTGATTTAACACAAACTGATATCGATCTAACACTGAATATGATTTACTATCATGACATTATATAATTATCTAACACTTGACATACTTCCACTACTTCTTAAACTGATCATTCTAATAGTGACTGATCTGAGATTACTCTAAGTTATATTAGATTTAACAATAAACACAGACATCCCCATATTGATTAACACTGAGACTTGATCTACACATGTGATATGCTCTGATCCACTAACATCAACATGATTTCTTAACATTGATACCTGATCTAACACTGAGATCTGATTTACTCTTGTTGTATGATCCACTGACACCTGACATCAACATGATCCTACACTGATCCTTGATACTGATCACATGATATTGAAACACTGATATATGATTATCTGATCTGATCCACTACTGAGATCGTCAACATGATTTTCTTGACACTAATAGGATTTGCTGCAAACACTGAGATCTCATTTCACTGTGTTGATACTTGATCGTGCAAACACTCAACATGATTTTAGACTAACATCTGATTTAAATAAACTGAGATCTGATTTACTCTGTGTTGATACTGATCCACTGCACTTGACATTAACATGTTTCTTGACACTGGTACTTGATCTAACAAGGAGATCTGAGTTACTTTTGTGATTAATCATGATATATACACACTGACATCAACACGATTCTAATACTGAATACCTGATCTAACACATGTACAGGTTAAGCTATATCACTAGTGACATCAATATCATTCTTAAGACTGATATCTCATCACACGGCTGACTATGATATCTGATCTAACACTGAGATCTGATTTACTCATGTTGATATCTGATCTATTGCAACCGTACATCAACATGATTCTTAACACTAACATCTGATTTAACACAAACTGATATCTGATCTAACACTGAGATCTGATTTACTCATGTTGATTGATATATGATCTACTACACACTGACATTACATGACTGTTTAACATGATATCTGATCTAACACCGAGATCTGATTTACTTATAATTATATCTGATCTACTGCAACATACATCAACTTCATTTTAAACACCAACATCTGACTTAACACAAATTGATATCTGATCTACCACTAAGATCTGATTTTCTCATGTTTATATCTGATGTACTGCAAATTGACATCAACGTGATTTTTAACACTGACATCTCATCTGACACTGATATTTGATCTAACACTGAGATCTGATTTACTCATGTTGATATCTGATCTACCGCAAACATTAACACGACATCAAATGATTCTTAACACAAAACATCTGCTTTAAGACAAACTAATATCTATCTAACACTGAGATCTGATTTACTCACATTGATACATGATGCACTACACACTGTCATCAACATGTTTCTTAAGATTGATACCTTATCTGACACTGACTATGATATCTGATGTAACACTGAGATCTGATTTTTCATGTTCATATCTGATGTACTCAACCTGACATCAACGTGATTCTTAACACTGATACCTCATCTAACACTAAGATCTGATTTACTCTTTTTGATATCGGATCTACTACCACATTGACTTCAACATGATCCTTAACAGTGATACCTGATGTAACACCTGTTGATATCTGATCTACTACACACTGACATCAATATGATTCTTACACTGACATCTAATCTGACCCTGACTTGATATCTGATCTAACACTGAGATCTGATTTACTCATGCTGATATCTGATCTACTGCAAACATTGACATCAACATGGTCCTTAACACACCATTTGATTAACACAATTGATATCTGATCTAACACGGAGATCTGATTTACTCATGTTGATAAAGATCTACTATACACTGACATTAACATGATTCTTAATACTGATACCTGATCTAACATCTGTGACATCTGATCTACACACTGACATCAACATGATTCTTAACACTGATATGTCATCTGACCCTGACTATGCTATCTGATCTACTGCAAACAGACATCAACATAATTCTTAACACTACCATGATTTAACACAAACTAATATTTGATCTAACACTGAGATCTCATTACTCATGTTGATATATGATCTACTACACACTGACATTAACAAGATTCTTAACATTGATACATGATCTAACACTGATATCTGATCCAGCATCTGTTGATATCTGATCTACACACTGATGATTCTTAACACTGATACCTGATCTAACACCTGTTGATATCTGATCTACACACTGACATCAACATGATTCTTAACACTGATATCTTATCTAACACTGACTATGATATCTGATCTAACACTGAGATCTGATTTACTGATGTTGATATCGTGATCTACTGCAAACAGACATCAACATGATTCTTAATACTAACATCTTATTTAGCACAACGATATCTGATCTAACACTGATATCTGATTTACTCATGTTGATATATGTCAAAAACTCACATTAGCATGATTGTTAACACTGATATCTCATATGACACTGACTATGATATCTGATCTAACACTGAGATCTGATTTACTCATGTTGATATCTGATATACTACAAACAGGCGTCAACATGATTTTTAACACTGATATCTGATCATACACTGATACCAACATCTCATTTACTCATGTTGATATCTGATTTAGAATTGCTGATATCAGACCTATCAACGCTGATATCATATCTACTAACATTGATATCTAATTTAGTAATATTTTATTAGAATGATATGTACCTTTACTCCATCAATTCTTCAGCCATTACACTGGGATTAATAACTACTTCCAATACTGATGACGGTGAATTTTAACTATCATATCCTAGTTTTCTTTCATGATTTCTAACAGACACATGTAGTTGACTCTGTGACATTGTCTCACTAAAATGACTGCATGTCACTGATATAGAGATAATAATAAATCTTAAATGGAAAAGAGATAGATATCTGTTTGTTTGTTTGTTTTCTGTTGTCTGTTTGTCCATTTATTTGTCTTGCATTCATCTAAAATACCTTTACCAATTCCATTTCTTATAAATTAGGAGGATGTTTAATAATGTTGCCAAAACTGTCCAACAAGTCACACAGGTTAGATTTCAAGAAGTTTTTGTGCTCCCTCATATAATATTCAAAACCATTTTGATATGAAAATATATGTAAACCAGTGGACATGTACAATAACACTCCTGAAAAGAGATTAGATACCAGATGATAAGGTAATTTAAAAACTATGACAGAAATGAGTTAACTGATATATAAATATATATACAAATGTAAAGTAAAGGAGTGTTGAAATTTGTATTGTAATGTGACAACTATTTCAATTTGTATAGTACAATGTAAATATTTATAACAAACAAAAACATATGTAGTATGTTTCACTGTTTTATTGTTATTTCTAATTAGTATAATGTTTTAAATTATATTGTTATAATTTATTTTAATTAAAATCATGTCATTAAGGGACTAATGGAAAGTAAAATATGTCCTATGGACTCCTTTAACACTGCCTTTAGTCCTTCTTGTCCATCCCTTCCTTTTGTCCCTAAGGACTAATGGACAGTACAGTATGTCCTATGGACTCCTTTAACACTGTCATTATTCCTGCTTGTCCATCCCATACTTCCCTTTGTACGTAAGAGACTAATGGAAAGTAAAGTATGTCCTATGGACTCCTTTAACACTGCCTTTAGTCTGCTTGTCCATCCTTTCCCTTTGTCCCTAAGGGACTAATGGAAAGTAAAGGATGTCCTATGGACTCCTTAACACCTGCCTTTCCCCCATCCCTTCCCTTTTGTCCCCAAGAGACAAAAGTTCCGCTATGGCCACCTCCGTTGAGTACTTTTCCTCCTTCTATCTCCAGCTCCACTTCGCCAGTTTGCAGTTGATCCACTCGCTGTTTGCGATCTGTGAATCCTGGTGTTCCCTTGTACTTTACTTGGACTCACCAAATCCTTCTGAATGGTAGTCCTAAAACACCCAGTATCGACTATCATCTTGACTTCCGGTCCATCATCCACTCGCCCAGCCAAATTGATCTTCGCCTCGTTCCTCACAAGCGAAAGCCTCTTGTTTACATTCTTGGCATAGTGTCCCTTCTTGCAAACACTTGTAGCAAGTACTTTCTCATTTAGGAGTGATCTCCCTCTTGACTGCAGCTTTGGGTGGAGCAGTTTCCATTCCTCGGAGGAGGTGTCTTATTCTTGGGTTTGTCCCCTGGTTTTTGATACGGTCGTCTTTCACTGCGCTTTTTCGTTCATGTGGGTGGTAAGTGAGTACAGCTGTATTAACTCCACCATCTGGTCAGTTTTGACTGCTGCCACTCTCCCACCCAGGTCTGCATTTCCTTAGACATTTCACAGCGTTGTTCAATCACAAGCTGTTGATGTATGTTATCTGGAGACATATCTTCAGTTAGCCATCTTCGGATCAGCTGTTCTGCTCCCGTATATACGCCTCGGACGTTGACTCAGTCCGTCCACTTCTTCTCTCTGAATTTCCGCCTTTGTGCCTCGCTAGTGACTTCAAAGTGCTTCATGATTCTCTCTTTCAAGTCTCGGTATGTGCATTTATCGAATTCCATGTACTGGCTTACTTCCCTTGCTTTGCCGGTCAACTCGGGACTAAATACTTCAACCAGTCTTCTTCTTCTACTTCATTTAGTGTCATCATCCCTTTGAAGGCTTCCAGGGAAGAAGCAATATCTTTTCCTTCCTATACTTGGGATGCTTACTCTTTCACTCCTAGCCATAGGTCACTTGCCCACCTCTTTCAAGATTTTCTGAAACTCTTTCTGTTGTTTCTGTTGCTGATCCATTATTTGTTGTTGTAACTCCTGTTGTTGTCATTGTTGCTGTTCCTGTTCATCCATTAATTGTTGTTGTAACTCCCTTTGTTGTACTTGATTCTGGTGTTGCATTTCTTGTGTACTTCTGGAATTGTTGTTTGACTATTGACCAATTGTTGTTGGAACTGTTGTGACTACTGGCTAGCTGTGCTATCGCCGCTGCGAGTTTTTCCATATCAGTTTCGTCTTTACTCTGTACACTTGTTTTTCAGAACTATCTGTTAGCTTAGTGGGCTTTTTGTTTACGTCTTCTATTTACCTCGTCCAGGGGCTCTTTATGGTACTTCCGCAAATCTGGTAGTCGTAATGTTTTGCTTCCTGCTTAGTCGGTAGGGTCCTCAAATGTCTACTGTTTCTCTGTTTGATCCCACCGCTGCCACCAAAAATTTGTTACAGAGTGACTCAAATAGTTTTTAAACTTTCAATAGTAATGATAGTAATAATACAGTTACAAAACAAACAACAACTACTCTCCTCTATAAGTATTAGTTCTTTATATAGTCCTGGACAGGATCACAGGATCGCTGGACCGCTTTGGAATTCCCTTCCCTGTCTTGTGATTGGTCCGCTCTCGTTCTTGATTAAGTGATCTGCTAGCTCGACCCGATCCACTAGCTCATGTATATTATCCGTCCAGTGACCTAAAAGGAGTTCTGCATCAAATTTTGAAAGCATTTTCATCCCAAATGCTGTTTTCACTACTAGATATGAAATAGTCCAATTGTCCCAGTCATGTCATAGAATGTCACAGATTTATCTCTATCAGAATGGTATCCATAATATTGCCTGAAGGACACACCTTTTTTGCTGATTTTGGCAATATTGGTGGTAGTGGGTACCTATTAAAGTTCCAAACAATTCAGTGTGTACACTGTTATGTGACTTGGTCTTTCACTGCGAATGAGCATCTACCTTACATAATCCACATTTTTCATTTGATGATTCATTAATACTATTAAGGTCATGGATTTCTTCTATCAATTGCTTATCAGTTGCAACAGCTGTGGATTAAAGAGCTGGCATTTTTCTATCATAGCTTTCCATTAATAGGATCTATACCCTTGGTCAATTTACTATTTCATGTATCAAACTGTGTAACCCCGAGTGTCTGGTAATTTGGACACATCTTGTGTATATACACTAGCAAA
>NW_024533988.1:0-26414 GCF_016097555.1 Gigantopelta aegis | reverse complement strand
TCAGTCATAGTTAATTAATATGAAATTACTAACTTAAACAAACATTACTCCATCTTTGCATAATCAGCCCCCCCACTAAAAGGAAATGGGAGGGGCTATGTTTATTTACATAACATAACTTGGATTACCTTACCGGTACCATCATTTACATCGTCTTGACAACGCGAACTTTCGTTTCGTAGTTCTTCTAGACCCCAAATGACCTAAATGAAATATATCCGAGATAGAAACACACCCATTTGTCATTTTTAATTCTAATTAAAGCCCTACTTTACCTTGTAAATATATCTCAGTAGTTTATATATAGATACGACGTCCAATAATCTATATGTGTATTGCTGATATGACGTTATATATCATTAGAGCTGTCCAGAAATACAGCAAGCTCCAAAACAATTTGGTCACATAGCTGCCACTGTGGTCAATATGAAGAGCTAGACCAGTTATCTGGTGCCATGACAAACCATTTTATCTCTATCAATGATTTGAGAGAGAAATCGCCCACTATCACAGCTGGTAAGTGATCTAAGTATCTGAATTGTTGAAAGTGCCAAACTCGACTCAAAGTAATGTAAAGAATATACGGAAAAAGAAATAATTATTAATTTCTTTTTCTGTATTAATTTCATACATATTTCCGTTTATGTTCCGTATATTTACTTGTGCATACACGCTATGTACTGTATGTAAAAAAACTATGTTTGAGGTGGAAACCACTATGAGCTTTATAGTTGATCTGTCACTATCATAGTTTTCATTGAGCAAAGTTTCTGCATCAGTCAATGTTAGTCCATCCATCAAGTCGTCATCGACCTTTAGAATAGCAAAACCAGGCTACAAAAATTAATAGCAAGTATTACTGACGCCATTGTAGAAATTATAAATATTTTAACTGTAAGAACCCATATTAAATGCTGCCCCATCTCAACTATCTCATTGATAATCACTTTACCTTTCTTGCTTATAATTTCAAGACCTATTAAAACACAACATAAAATATGAACATATAAAGTTTATATATACCTAGAAAGAATGCAGTTTTCTGTATTTCAAATTGGAAGGCGGTTTTCCTGGACTAATGATCACTTTTTCTTTAGGATAATGTTCCTCTTCCATTCTAAGAATGATTCCCTTGATTGTAAAACCTGACTCTCTATAGAAACAGAATAATGTAAAGGAATTTTAAATAATATTATTCACCTTTGTAGTTCTTTAGCCTTTTGTAAAACCTCTTTTTGCAGGCAGGATTACCAAATGCACCTTCGACTTCTTTGTCTTCGTCATATTCTTCTCTTCAGGAATAGTTTCCACTTTTCGTAAACCAGAGATACCTTGATGATCTAAATAGACAGAAATAATGAAATGAGCAAGCAATAATAGTAATACTTTCAAGGTCTTTCAAAATAGTTTGAGAAATGATTAACAATAGGTGGTATTGTAATATGACTAGTATCTTCTAGAACTGGAGGTGGTGATGGTAGTGGAGGTGGTGATAGTGGGCAGGAGGTGGTGGTGGAGGAAGTGGTAGTGAAGGAAGTGATGGTGGAAGAGGTGCTGGTGGATCTAAATGTATAGTAAATAAATACAATAAAATCAGTAATACTAATTACCATGATAATTAATAGGGGTAGATGTAATAGGAAAATGGAAGTTGTAAGTCTGTAACAGGAGGTAAGATAGGAAGCTCAGGGATGTTGTCCTTTGATTGATTTGAATGTTTTAATGAGTTTTTTTGTTCTAGGAACTTCAACATTTGCTTGTTGTTCAATAAACTCATTGTTTTCATGACTTTTTCTTCTCTTTTAAAGCAGCCATTTCATGTGGCAATACTAATTTATCAAATTTATAGTTAGTCTTGAGGTTTCAATAATGGTCTAATATTTATAAATAATTATGATACATTATATAATTGTTAAAATACCTGATATCCTTTAGTAAATCCAGCTTATCTGGACTGTCTAGTATTGTAATGAGGAACTGTGTCAAATCTCTAATTTTCCCACCATCTTCATACTGAATAAAAAATATTACTATAGTTTCATAATTATACTAATATACAATATTAGGATTACTTGTTGAAATCTTTCTTTTCAAAGCTTCAATTTCATCCTCATTTAACCAATTCTGTGCAGATTTTAGTAATTGTTCTCTGACAGGACTGAAGGACTGTTGATGATAACATAACTTGAGTACCAATTCCATACTCAAAACTAGAATACAACAAATTAAAGATCACACATGATAAAACAACTCTCACCGAGGTCTGTCTTCATCATTAGTATGTAAGTCAAGATCAGAGCCAAAGTCATCAGATGCGTTTTGACTAGACATTGTTAGAGGTGAGACACTCAGTCCTTTTTGGCCTTCAGCTATATTATAGAAAAAAATATAGAAATATTGCTACCATTTCATATATACCTGAACCTCGTCTTCCATGCCTTCTAGAGAACTTTGGTGACTGCGTCAACTTGTCTTTAAAGTCTGAAGGTGCACTCTTAGTACTTCGATTACTTTTTATACTACTGAACTTTACTATAACATATTGTAAATGATAATCTAAGCATACAACTCATACTCATACTTCATCAGGCAATTCTTCATTCACATTCCCATATTGCTGTGTTTTGATATTAGTTTGGTATCCGACCAACAGACTGAAATTAAGAACTCAATTATTAACAATTACATTATTCTTCAATTACCTTTACAGTCATCATTAATATAGGATTGTTCTTGATAATTGCAGCTGCTTCACTATGTAAAATATCTCTAAAACTTTGATTGTTCACTGTCAAAATCTGATCACCAACTAGAAGTCCATTTTCGTCAGACAAAGATCCTGGATCCACTCTAGAGAGACATCATTATTGTAATATTACTAATGACCTACCCAATGACAAAAATTCCTAGCTGAAATTCTTTTCCTCCTCTAATTTTAAGACCTAATGTACGACCAGGTATTTTAGCGTATGACCACTTTTCTCTTGTCTTCTGAAGATAGTAAATGGTCATCAAACACATCAGTCATCTGTAATAACAATATTATGAACGAACGATAACAACGAGAGTGTATACATACATCATTATTATAGGAAGGCCATTTTGTTGGATTGGTTTCCCTAATGGATCAACCCTAAACAATACAAGTAGTTAAGAATAATATTATAAAAAATGCAGAGATACCATGTGTAAACATCACCAGATGCATCCTGAAATTGAGGCAGTCTTCCAACGCTCCATAAAACAACCTTGAACTTATCAAAAGCTTTAATGACGATAACAGCAGATTCATGTGATATCCATTCAAAATTGATTCCATTAACTTCAAGGATTTGATCTCCAACTCGAAGGCCTGCAATATCTGCTTGAGATCCAGTATCAACCTGAGAGACGTATATCCCTACCCCATTTCTTTACCACCACGGATACTAAATCCAAGAGGTTGTCTTCGCACCTCTCTAGCAAAATTGTTCGCATTTGTTTGATATATTACGAGAATTCTTTCTTTTGTACAAGTGGATGGGCCATTTCTTGTAAGGTGCCAGTAAATCAAAGTCTTTGTGGTCACTTTTTGGGAGGAGTTCTCTAATAACAGGCAATAGATCTAGCTTTTCAGGTGTATCCAAACAAGACTCCAGTGCTTTCATTAATATTGAGATATTTCTATATTGACTATACTCCTTTAAAGCATATTGGATATATTCTTTCTCTGATCTGTCAAGCAAGTAGTTAACATCTCGACGGAATTCCTGGACTTTAATAGTCTTCTCTATCTCTCTCTGTAGTGACATTCCTCTCTTTCTTTGTTTAGCAAGAAGCTGCAAAAAGGGGTGGGGCTCATTAGTTGCTTTTCCCCAAATGGGTGTAGCTAATTAAATCACGTGATAACACCCACGTGGTTTGTTTCATGGCTAACCCTGTTTACGTGGCTTTGTGTTCCTTTCTAGTAGGAGTTGCTTTTGGTGTAGTCCTCGGTTGGAAGCTCACACGAGAGTGATTTCTAAGAGGAGTGCTCTGTTGAAAGAAAAGAGAGACTTCTACAAGCAGAAAGCTCTTGAAACTCAGCAACTCCTTGAACAACAATAATGGCTACTAATATTACGATATTGATTGCAGTCAGTGGCTAGTTCTACTAGTTGGTACATGTTGAATGCACCTGAAAAATTCCCAACACACCCAGTAAGTCCAAAATATCATTTTATATTATTTTTTCTTACAAAATAGGTCATATCACTCACACAAGACCAATATGAATGTATTATAAAGCTCCTTCAACAACCACACATATTCACTTCAACCTTATTTTTGGACACTTAGTGAACAGCTAAGTCCTTGGAGACTTTTATTAGTAGTAAAGGTCAACATTTGTTGTGGCCACTGTGTCATAATTGGTTGGGGGACACTCAAAATGGGTCTGTTAAGGAAGGACTATCATCTGCTGATGAGTTGTACCAGACAATGTTTGATGCTTATCAACATCTGCTTAAGTTCACAAATTCATACACAGCTATTAAAAACAAAAGTAGAAAAACAAGCAATATTGTTTTTACTTCTAACTCATCTCGGTGATGGAAAATTTCGAGTATCATTTCGTTCTAAATTAACAGGTCTTAATACAACAACTAAAAGCAGTAAAAGGATTGGAAAAAATACACAAATTTGCTCCAAAAGATTCTCGTAAAGACAACATGAAGGGAAGAATTGCAGTAATTAATAAAGAATTATGAACAAAATCTTTGCCATCAAGTCAACTAGTTAATGGTCCGGTAAAACTTTATGGCAAAACTGGACAATGGTTTCTGAATATTTTGGAACTGCTCTTGAACAACATGAAAGAGGTAATGATGTCATAATGATGTTACAATGATGTCATATATGTAACAGATGATCGAATAGAATACCTTGAGGGGAGCAAGTCCCTAGTAAGTTATAATATTGTATGATGTCATTAACACTATCTTTGTAGGGATTTGAGTTAGAGATGGAAAAATCATTTTTATATCTCACTCAGCAACTTGAAAAAGAAGAAAAACAATAGATTATGACTATTTATATGATATCCGTGTATGAAGATGAGTTGTCATGGAAACTAAACCACTCCCTTTCTGACAGCCTTGGTTAGTTCTGTTACTTTGAATATAACAATATTATGTATTTTTAGGAGATACACTTGAAGAGTTTATAGAAAGTAGAGGCAAACAGCTCTTTCAATTTTAATTTTAAAAATATATTATTAAATTTTTTTAATAATGGTGTGGCAATAATAATTGCTGAATCATAATGCATCTGCAGATGATAAGGCTAAAGCACCATGCACAGTATCTAGTGACTCTCATGTCTTCCAGGACAGTTGGACTACCTTATCATATGATCAGCTTATTGATAAAATAAAAGGTGTTATTTATGGCCAGGCTATTGGAGATGCTATTGGTTAGCAAAAATATAATAGTGTACAATGCTATTGTTATGACTGTAGGTTTAGCTACTGAGTTCCTTTCTAAGGAACAAGCTGCTAAATACTATGGTGAAAATGGGCCATCTGGATACAGTGACATTATACCAGACTTTCATCGAAGCAGGTTAGTGTTGCCATGACAACTAGTAGGTTAATAACATGTATTGTAAAGGTGGGATCAAGGAGATTGGACTGATGATACTGACCAGGTATGTAATGGATGTATAAGTTGATAATGGATAGATGTTTTGGTAGATGTTGTTGATATTGCAAAGTATCGTTGCAAACAATGGAACAATTGACGAGAAAGACTTTGCAAAACGTCTTCATAATTGGATGAAACAGGGTTTCCTGAATTGGGTGATGGAGGTGGTGTGGCCACTGATGACATGATCCTATGTTCTCATATAGGTGGTCTCGGTATTGGTATGACTGTCTCTCGTGTATTACATCATGATCTCTTATGACTGATCCACATGCTGCTGCTAAAGATGTCTGGGAAAAATCAGGGTAAGTACAAAGTTAGTTGCCATGACAATTAACCACTCCTCCTTTAGGCGCTATTTGGCAGCTAATGGTGCTGTAATGCGTACTTCCATATTGGGAATTCTCAATTTTAATGGTATAAGGCATTGATATATCATCAATGTTAATCCATTGTTACTAGACCTGATAGAAAGTAGCTGCCAATTCTTGTGCTATATCTCAAAGTAACTCATGCTGATCCCGGTGTACTGCTAGTTGTGTAGCTGTCACTACTGCTGTGAGATAATGTATATAATACATATAGTTAAGTGTCTCTCTTAGATAGCATTAATGTTACAAGGACAATACGATACAAGAAAGAGTGACGATTTGAAAGTTATAGTTGATACTGCAATTAAAGTGAGATTTGTTTTTATTGTCTCTATATTATCACCATTTTTGTAGCGTTCTGAAGATTATCTTGAGCTAAAAGATCAAAAGAAAGAACTCAAACAACATATAACTGCTAGTTCACTCAGTTTCTCTTAAACTAGATGACTCAAGGACTATCGGTTTATACTTTTAAAGCATTGGGTTCTGGATTTTATGGATTACGTAAAGGTACTGACTTCCGGAAAACTATTATTGAATTAATTATGGAAGGTGGTGATGCTGATAGGTACATTGATGCTACAGTTATCCAAGACTCATTGTTTATTTTCTTTATTACAGTAATGGTGCGAGTGTGTGGAGCATTGTTAGGTTGTAAAGTAGGGTTTCAGCACTTCCTCATGACTTATTACAATTTAAACATCGACAGTGGCTAGATAACCAAGTTGATCGATTTTTAGCTGTTGTAGGATTAAAGAAATAAACCACAAAAATATATATTATTTTTGTTGTTGTTGTTGTTGTCATCTAATAATTATAGTTTTTAAGTTATCCATTAACTGTAAATAATATAGACTAGTTCATATAAACTATGAAACATAAAACTGATTATGTCTTCAACTCAATGTACTCTTGTTAATGAAAGGACAAGAGACAATATGAATGGTGTATAAAGAGCAGGATTAAATAGACTTTGAGTCACTACACCCACACAATTAACTATATTATTAGAGCTAATTAGTACTTTTAATGACTTTGAGAAATTCTTTAAGCAATTCCTGAATTGTCCTCCTCAATATACATGTAGTCATGACAACGTTAACTGTTAAAAGATACCTGGTTTTGTTTAAGGGCAAAGTCATATGTAAAATAACAGTTCCTTCATTACATAATAATTCATCTTGATTAGTATCTGCCTGTATATGGACAGATAAAAGTATGTCCACTGACAAGGTTGATTTGTCACAGCTGTTAATATTTTAGGGAACAGTTCCAATGATCTGTGTACCTATACCTTCCATTAGCCTGTTTTAATTGCCTCAATAACTAATCATTTAAATTAATTTACCCAATTAATTTAACTACAAAATAATATTATACAAATAATCGAATCAGTACTTAGCTGTTATTAATAAACATAATTATGTTTAGGATTAACGAGTAATCGTATTCATACCCCTTAATGAGATTCATAACTATGTACAGTCGCGCCCCACAATAGCATGAAGACAAAATCTGCAGTACATATAAAAAGGAAATGAAAACCACCTTGGATAGGTTGTGTTGTGGGCCAGCGTTCTGCAATGCATCAGACCTCTGAGATGGTTACCAGCATACTCTACGGAGTATCCGAAAGGCCGACTAGGATAGGGCTGGTAGTCTCCCTTTAAACGAGAAGAGGCTGGTGTATTTGTGGTTCCCGGTTCTGAATGCGACATTCCCTAAGAGCTGGAATCCCGTACGGCTGGTTTTAAGTTAGGGCGACGCTCCAGCCAGGATTACCTCGCGAAGACGAGGGTTACCAAGCCAGGTGGCGGTCCCAGCTAGCAATAGCAGGGAATCCTGGAGCCTAAGTGGAAGCCTGAGTGGGTGAGCGAGTAGGAATCGTTTGGGCAACACAACATGTTTTTTTTTTTTTATTAATAAATCTTAACTTTATTAAACTACAAGAAATGTCAGTCAATCTAAAGTAAAGTTAATGTAACATTAAGTTTTAGTTGCTAAAAGTCAAAATTAAAGGAAATATTGGAAGTTCGTCTTCGGACGAGGGTTTACCAAGCCAGGTGGCGGTCCCAGCTAGCAATAGCAGGGAATTCTGGAGCCTAAGTGGAAGCCTGAGTAGGTAGGTGAGCGAGTAGGAATCGTTTGGGCAACACACAAGGTTTTTTTTATCAATCTATTTGATTTAAAACTACTGGAAAGGAATGTTATTAATTTATTAGGGATCATTTAGCAACTCACAAATTTTTTTTTACAAATCTTAAATCTATTTAACTGCTGGGAAGGATTGTCAGTAGAACATACCATGAATGTTCTCTTTGACAGAAACATAAAACTAACAAAAATTTTTTCATAAAATATTATTACCATAGATTTAATTATTTAACTGGTTTGTTAGATATTGATAATTTTTGATTTCACAGTATTAATTGATCAACTTCTAGAATTATTTTACAGCTGTTTCTTCTCTAACCAGGATTATAGATTGTATATAACTAATTTTATTTAGTACTACAAAATAGTAATATTATATATTCTGAAAATGTTAGTAATAAAAGTCGTCGTGTACACCTTCCTATAAACACACCCACTAAATTACAAACAAGCAGCCACACCCTATATATACTCTAACTTCATAAAAATTTAAGCTTTTTCGTTGCTTATCATCTTGGGTACATTTACCAGTAAACAGGGCATTATTATAATATTTTAATGCAATGTTTGAGAGTTGTAATATTAATGTCACTTAACAAGGGCCTATATAGCTAAATCCTTAAAATTTGAAATGATTTTGTGACATGGAAGAAATCTCAATTTTTACACATGGTCTATATATATTAATTCATGAATTAAAAAATGAACAATCATTGGTAGTCAAATCACTTGATTTTTTACAAAGTTAGCTATTTGTTAAGTAAGTGTTGCAAAAATCTATATTGACTCCAACATTTTGATAGCAACTCATAAAATATTGTAAAAATAATTGAAAATTGACAATTTAATGCATTACACATTTATACATCTTATAAAGGCAATGCTAAAGTTATACAAAGTTGGATAAGTATTCTCTCTTTGTGCACAAACTTGACCAACTAAATTGAACAATTTTGAGCTAATAATGGGCGTGGCCGAGTGGCATGTGCTGAAGAATGGATGAAGATGCTGGTATGACTACACTAAAGGTGCCTATCTTCAACAAAAAAAACAGGGTATTTATATATATATATATTGTCTTTATACTTACTATAACTATTCTGTATAGATCATGGCTTGCTGAAAGTGTGATGACTAGCTTTGCTGAGCCTAGCCCAGCAGTTGAGAGATCAACAAAGTCACATTACATGCAGAGAAGAATAAATGCCCTGTAAGATATATAAATCATGCCCCTTCATCAAACGCTATATAATATCATATAGCTCTGGGTGTATTAAACACAGTGTTACCTGGTGAGCCCAGCATCAGAGCCCTTGGGACTCTGGCCACACCCTCTTTTCAACAAAATACAAGTTAGTATTGAAAAATGAATCATTTCATTACATATTTTAAATGATATAGTATTTTCCACTGTAAGTTTATTATTGACTGTACTCATATGATCTGTATTTGTTCATAAGGAGCAACAAGGTAGGTCTGTTGTTTATCAACCTACTCCTCAGAGAGAGCAAACAGTAAGTGAGAGAGAAGATAACAGATGCTATGATTTTTGTTAGATGTCAGTAACTATAATGGATGAATCAGGACTACGAGATATTCATCTATTAGCCACACCTTCTCGTGATACAACCCTTGTAGGCTCTACCCTTTTAATTATTTGATATAATTACTAATATGTTTTAGTTATCACCTAATGTACATTGGACAGAGGAGAGTAAATTGTTACAATCTGAACTTCATACATCACAAATTGCTGACACTACATTTCATGACCATCCTATATTACAAGGTAATATGTTAATAACATAATGTTAATAATTATTATAATTATTATAATTAGCTGGGTTGGATCTGATGAATGCATTTCATCGTAATTTAATGGAAAAACCTAATTCTTCTCAAATATTAGAGCTTCTTGAGGCTATGGAAGAGGTATTCATCCATTTTGTGTGTCTATCTGTCCATTTATAATAGACCTGTGCTACTCAAATTGAACAACTGAAATTATTGGACAAACCTAAAAGTAAGTCTCATGACCAAATAAACAAGTCACACACCCACTAATTAGAATGTCTGATATTCTGATTGAGCTAAAGTTAGAACACGATACATGGCAACTAGCTAGAGCACTCTATAGTGATCGTTTAACTGTAAAAGATAGAGATGAAGATGACTTGATGCTTGGAGAGGTAGTAATGACATCATGCCCTTTAGTGTGTAATATAGTATATTATAGTTGTCATCTCGGACTGATAAGGTTATTATTGATGACTACTACTCCAGTGATGCTGATGTCAGACAAGCTCAGGTCAGTCCCTTTAATATAGGGATATTAATTATTTAATTAAATCAGCTGGTAGTGGATTGGTTAGAAGGTATTGCTAGTACCAAATTAGATGATTTTAATGCTAAAGTGAAGTATTTTGCAGACTCTGTTAGTTGGTAAGTGTATCATTAGAATTATTAGATTGTAATAATGTATAGGGAGAATACGGTTCATGATTTACGTCAAAGACTTAATAATGGTTATATTGTTACTGAGGTAGACCCTGATGCTCCTACTAGACAAAAGAAGCATCTTTCTGATTTAGATGAAGTGAGTTGTACAATTATTACTTTATTATATTATGTGTATTTAGAAAGATGAGTTGTCTTTGGCTAAACATTTGTTTGAATGTATTAGAGCTGGGGATTTAGAGAAGGCAAGTCGTCAATAATCTAATAACTATTATTTGTTAGGCTCAAGAATTATGTCTACATTGTGGACAAGCATGGCGTGCTGCTACACTTGATGGGTGGAAACTCTATCATGATCCAAATTTAAATAAAGGTGTTCTTTCTCCTCATCTAACCTCACATCATCTTTCTCTCTCCTATCTATAGACATTGGAGAGGAACTTGAAGCAGTTGAAGGTAATTTAGGTCGTAGTCTTTGGAAGTTATCTTGTTGGAAATTATCTAGTTGTGTAAGTACCCTATTGTATAAACACATCATATAATTTTTGTATTAGTCGTCATATAGTAATTATGAGAGAGCAGTCTATGCTGGTCTAAGTGGGAATATAACACCTGTAAGTAGAGGTAATTAATACGGAATGATCCTTTGTGTTTTCTATAGCTTTTGTCTGTCTGCCAGACCTGGTATGATTATGTGTGGGCGTATTTCAAAGTGATGGTTGATGTATTGGTTGAAAAGGTGCATTTTGATCTCTCTGTTCTGAGTTAATGTTATTTGTATTTGTAGAAACTACAGTCATCTAACAGATATCTCCACCAAATGAATTTATTCAAGAAATGCCTAAAGAATATTGGAATGCATTGTAAGTTAAACATAAACACATTCTCATTCCATCATAGACTCATACTCATTCCATAGAATTTCATATGACTTTATTCTCGTTCCATTGTAGACTTATTCCAGAATTAATATTTCAGGAGATTGAAGCCAACTCATCACAATTGATTCGTAAAACAATGTCTAAATTATTACCACTTATGTCAAAAAACATTTAATACTAAACTCACTTGATGGTATGCCTTCTATTATAATAATATGTATTAATATATTATTATAATAATATGTGTTAATATACTATTATAATAATATATGTTAATATACTATCATAATGATATGTGTTAATATACTATTGTAATGATATGTGTTAATATACTATTATAATAATATGTATTAATATACTATTATAATGATATGTGTTAATATATATATTGTAATGATATGGTGTTAATATACTATTATAATGATATGTATTAATATACTATTATAATGATATGTGTTAATATACTATTGTAAATGATATGTGTTAATATACTATTATAATGATATGTATTAATATACTATTATAATGATATGTGTTAATATACTATTGTAATGATATGTGTTAATATACTAGTATAATAATATGTATTAATATACTATTATAATGATATGTGTTAATATACTATTTAATGATATGTGTTAATATACTATTATAATGATATGTATTAATATACTATTATAATGATATGTGTTAATATACTATTATAATGATATGTATTAATATACTATTATAATGATATCTATTAATAGACCTTATTGAGGAAATGTATGAATGGCTTGAAGAAGGCAGACAATGTAATCTCCATCTTCTAAGATTTATGGTTTGCATTTGTTGAATTATTAATACTTTCAGTTTCATTTATAGGCACATGTTGTTTTGTTTATACGTACAGTGGGTGTGGCCTGTGATGTAAGTTATATAATAGTATTCTTATGTAATAATTATTTCCTTTCTAGGAGTCAAAATGTAATGATATTTTGGAGATGTTCATACAAGTGATGATGTCGTAATGATGTCATAATATTATTGTCATTGATATAGGTATTAATATCCCAACAATTTACTGAATTAGTAGCATTATATACATCATATTTACCAAATGATCGTCAGATTACTTGTTTTGATACTCATCTCCTCAAAGGTATTATGTTCCATCTCAAATTATCAGAATATATTATGTAATATTGTTTTAAGGGATCAGTGAACCTAAACAACAGAAAAAGTGTTTGGAGCTAGCTAATGAATGTGGTGAGAGACAGAGAGAGACAGAGAGAAAGAGAGAGAGGGAGAGAGGGAGAGAGACAGAGAGAGACAGAGAGACAGAGAGAGAGTAAAATATATTTCTCAAGGTCTTGAGTTATCAGTCATAACAAAGGGAAGTAGTTGAAAATATCAGACTCACAGAGACAGTGAGTTTCATTAACAAACCACTCAATTATTATCTGTTAAAATTAGGAAGAAGTACCTGCTACAGTTGAACTAGGTCATGAACTAGAGATCACTGAAGTATGATACAGCCCCTGTCATTATATTGTACTTATTATTTATAGGCTGATTGTCGCAAAATAAACATCTTAGATTGGTTGTTATATGAAGAGACTCAACGAGAAGAAGCTCTCTATCAAGCGAATGCTGTCATGAGAGGATTTCTAGGTAGCTCCTCAATTATAAATAATTATAATATAATTCTTAATTCTTCAAAGCTGCTAAACAAACATCAGTCAGCTTTAGCTGTCTTCCAGAAAATACCTTCTGATTCTGTAGATGTTGTGAATAGAAATTGGACAATGAAGGTGATGTACTCTTAGTTGATTATGTAATGACCACACCCTCTCATTATAGGCTGGTGCTGTACCCCTATCTGTAATATTGAGTAACGATATCAGAGAATTTCTCAGTATACAAGCATATTTGGTATTCCTCTAATATTCTTTGTTATATCAATTTTTGTTAATTTAGGAAGCTATCGAGTCTTTTAATGTTTGGTTTGAACATTTTCATCACATGAAACCTGTATGTCAGAATGACATCATACTAACCACACCCATATTTATGTAGGCTCCACCCCCATCACATCCTAGAAGAGATGAATTTACAGAACATGTTGCACATGAGAAAAAAATGGAAAGATATCAAGTATGTTGTATGTATTGTATCATTTGTAATTTATTTGTTATATAATTTTAGATGGAAAATGCACAATGGGGAAAAAGCAATTAAAAATTATCATAGATGTATGTTACATGTATTAATAACTAGTTAATAACTAGTAAATTACAGGAGGTGGAGGGTAAAGTGTATAACGTCTTGCTGTTTATAAAAGGTGGATGGATGGTTGATGAACAGGTATGATAAACTTGTTTTTCTAGGAATGTTATACTTACTCATATACACAGGGTGGGCAGGAATGACCCTGCTCGTCATAAACAAATGAAGTTATTAAGACAACTTTGTCTACCTAAATTGTGTTTCTTACTACACAATGTACTGCACTCAACTCAAAAATATAAAAAGGTTTGTCATTCTCACTTGCTCTCTTTTATTGGTCAACTTATAAATAGTGTCTTCAGTGGTCTGACGTGTTAGCTTCAGAGAAACATAGCCTGTACAAAGAATTTTGTCCGGATGAAACGAAACATTTTCTTCATTTAATGCACAAATCAGCTGGACTATTAGCTGATATGCCAGATATTGATCCCATTGGATATAATCTTGCTTGAAAACCACTGTAATTATCATGCTATGATTTCATAAACGTCAACACAAGAATAACATTTTTTTCAAAAAATTGAACAAACAGATTAAAATATAGAGTTAGCATAATAAAATAAATTTAAAATCTTAAAATAAAATAATAAATTCTTTATGTTATAAAAAATACCTGACAATCAGTCACACGGTACAACTTGTGTTTTCTTTCATGGCAGTCAGTGCTTTCTCAAATGGCAACAGCAATCTCCAAATATAGAAACATAGTAAACAAAGTGGTCAGTTATCATAAACTACTCACTTCTCATAATGTCTTCTAGTCACAGTTGAGGCACAGGTCATACCTGTGCTGTATCCCATACTATCAAAGACACTACTCCACTTACGATTAAGAGTGACTTGATCATAGCACCATAATTTGAAGTAGCTTTAAACAACTCATACAAATTCACTAAAAATGGAGAGAATATTTAAGTTATGTATAAAAAAATAACTTGATACATACAATATTTAGAACCCAGACGACGAGGAATACGATGAATGGGAGTGTGTTTCGCATTTTCATAAAACAAAATAACAAGTCCAGGAAATTTTTTTCTTCAAGCAAATGACTCTCCAAATTTCTAACGTGCTGTGTGTCCAAGTTATCTCTCCAGCAATAGAAGTTTGTGTCTGGGACAAGTGAGCTCTCAAGAGTTGTTTGACATCAAGAGAAATAGTGGAAGATGTAAGAACAGTCTCATTTGGTGACAGGTCTTGTGTAGAGAGAGGATTAGTAAGACGATCAATCTTGGCTTTATATTGGTCTTGGGATAACCTGTGATTGTTGTACTTTAGTTTTATTCTCTGTTACAATGACCTGAGCATCACTCTCTATATCGTAAATATCTCTAAACTGTGAAGGTGGTTGTAAAGTGGAACGTGGGCGGAGGACTGTGAGGGAACTGCTGCATTAGAAAAGAGGTGACTAGAAATGAGTGGATGAGACTTGTTAGTTGGACTAATAGAAGAAATGTCAGACGAGTTAGTATCACTGATATCAGAGTTTGATTGAGTTGTAAGTAGAGTTAACATATCATTTTGATGACAGCCATTGTATTTGTGAACTATGGACTCTTCCACTACTAGCTCAGCTGGTCCAGCAATAAATGGCTTTGCAGAAACATTAAACTAACTTCAGTAGTTTTATTGTCATCTTGTTGTAGTGGATCATTCGAACAAAAGACAACTCCATTAGTTTTTGACAGTCCGAATTAAATGTACTAGGAGTTGATAGAAGAGTACTTTCTGTAATATCTGATGTGGTACAAGTAGTGGGGTGGGTCTCACATAGGGGGTTTTACGGGGACGTCCTCGTTTTCTTTTAAGAGGTAGAGCATTAGATTGACTTTGTTGACCTGATAATTCTGTTTTACGTGGTCGTCCACGTTTTCTCTTTGGAAGATGACCCCTCCCACTGCCAACATGTTGGCTACTATCAACTAGAGAATCAGTTTTTAAATGTCACCATATCTAAGGAGGAGTTCCCTGTACAATTGGAAAATAATTAATGAGTTTATAATGACAGCCTACCTTCTAACAATGATATTTTTCTCTCTAAACAGATATCTCGGAATGTTTTGTGGCAAAATACAGTTAAAGTTGGTACTTGTGGTATTGCTATTCCTCCCATGGCTTGAACTAAAGGTAAGTCCATAAATTCAAATGGTGTTGTCTCAAATCGTTTCAATACAGCTCTGTAGCGACAATAAGCAGAGAAAGAGATGATACGTATCTTATATTGTAATGGAGGTGGGCTTCGAGTTATTACTGGACTGGTAGTGGTGAAGCTCCGTCTGATCCTCAAATCCTCCAACAGCATCATTGTTTCATTACAATAAAGTAAGGCTGTTGTACTGGAATTACTGGAGAGGAGAGATGAGGGTGAAGAAGGGGCGTCATGTTGGGGTTTGAAGGGGAATACCAATATTCCATTGAACATCGGTTTGTTCCAAAGATAGAAATTGTTTACAAGTCATAACTGCTGGTTTATGGAACATCAATAATTCATGCTATAATTAAATTAAATGTTATTATATAATTATAAAATTATACTCACTTCGCCATGGTGATGTGATCGGCCATGAGGTGTGTCTTCAGGACGTGAGAACAGACGTATTCTTATCTTTCCGTCATCGTCATCCCCTTTTAAATTCTTACACACCCCAGAGATGTGTAATTTCAGCTAACAATGGTGGCATCCGTCTATCTACTTTAATAAAGATGATATCACCACATCGATATTGCGACGCTGTTCTACAAAACCATCAGGTGACTCAGTGATGAAATGAGAATAGAAACAGGATTTGTTCTTTTGAACTATAATGGCTTCAACAGGCCACTATTGGTAAGTGATAATAACACTTTGATAAAATGTATATATTGTTTATGTATACAAATATTTTACATGTTCTAGCTAATAACAAAATAGTTTTCAGTTGAACAAGTTGACTTAGCAAAAACGACAATGTTAATAACTATTTCTTAATTTAATAATTAATTATTATTATTATTATCACGTGATATGATCAATTAGACAGCTAAAATGATTGTTGTGGTCAATAATAATTAATAATGAAATAATACAGTTCTCTAACAAAACAAATAAGTTACAAAAAGAGACTGTCCTATTTCACAACGCGTCATACAATGATTTTCAAAATTAAAAAATTAAATTTTAGCGAGGCGAATACTGCGTCATCAAATTCTACACATATTCATAATTATGTATACACAATATATATATTATTTATTTATTTTTAAATTATTGAAATTAAGTTGGAACACAAATAAGTACCGATCACTCATAATTATAGCTAGATTGTTCGCGACTTCAGCGTACAACAGACGGATAATAAACTCGCTATTATTATAATCAAATCAAATCCACCCTCACCTTGATTATCATGACAATTACTCCCGAAAATTACTCGAAAACCTAATTTCGTTAACTTTGAGGAACTGTATTTCAGTTTATAATCAGCAGACAACAGAGACAAAGAATAGAATAAATTAATTACAACAAGTACTATTTTAGTTCAAAACATAATGATCACTTTCTTTATTACATTTCAATCTAATGAATACAATTATCTTCGGGTGTGGCGTTTGACATGGCAACCATTTAATAATTATCAAAATCCGCCCATCTTTTGGGGGGCACATGGCATATTCACAGTGTTCAGATTTAATTCAACTCTATCACAATCTTTTTAACAAGAGTTTACAGAGACAGTAAGATTATACTGTAATATCAACTTAATCAATGAAGTAACAAATTTATAGATACAAGAAGAAAGACTATTTAGCAAGATCAAAGATTGCTGATATTTATTCGAGAATTAGAGGGTAAAATGACTCTATTAATCATTAAAATTTAGTTATTTTTTTAGATTGAACGTTTAAAACATGCTGAAAATTTTTTAAGCAATTGTTAGCAGATGAAATCAAAAATTACATTTGATTGATACTGAAATGAAGTACTTCAACGACAACTCACTAGAGAAAAAGCAACTTTTGAAAAATGCGTTAGTTCACCTTTTAAACTGTTATTTTAAGAATAATTTATATTCATAAGATTTGGGATTGTTGATAACAAAAGAATTAGCTAATACAAACACACCAGAGAAAATGACTAGTAGAATAACAGGTAGAAACTAGAGTATAAAAAATTATCAGTACTCACTCTTTCTTTCTCTTAGCTCTGGAGGCTGCTTGTCAAGAGAAGGACAAAGAAATCGAATATAAAGAGAAAGAATTGAAAAAACTTCACAAAAACAATAGATTCAATGAGAAAATCTCACAAAAAAACATTGAGGAAATAAAATTAGTCACACAACAAGAAGTCTATTTAGTTCATAAACAGTTTAGCACACCAAACATAATAAAACTATAATTGTGCTAAACCTTCAACGACAGCAAGATAACAGAGAAAATTTTCAGTTGCAGGAGTTAATTTACGAGCTCTTAAAGACTCAAGAGCTATTTTCCCATCATCATCTCTGTTAATTTCATCAAATTTCCTATCAAATCTTTGTGTTTTAGTAGATAATTCCTGTTACACAAATAAACTCAATAACATACTAATACATTCTACCTTGACAATAGCTTGATCAGTATATTCTTCATTGTTAACTGAATCCATCAATTCATGGCTATATCTTTATGTAAATTTTGTCATACCAAAGGACTCTAATAATAAACAATATAATTATAATATTATATAATTTCTATTACCCTTTGAACCAGGATTAATAGTGATAGTACCAGCAGGAACTACAATAATATAACTTCAATATTCTTTAGTAGTCAGTAACTCACCATTTACAAAAATGTCATAGAGATCTTCGTGAGCTTCTACAGCGGGGTCTGTAAACCCAGCTACATAGGATGTCTTTAAAGTCCCAATCTCATTCTCATCCAGCCCCATGTTTGGGTACACAATGTTCCAGTTCTGAACGATACAAACAAACTGGGGAAGTGTCCCTGTTAATTAACAAGTTAATTAAGATTGTATTGAGCTTCCAAACTGACCTACCTACACACGTCCAAGACAGTTTGAAGATCAGGAGAATAGACTGCTACTTTTTTTCTTTAACAATAAGGCATTGTACAATAAGATGGACTCAACTCCAAATAACTTTACCAAATCTATGACAACATTTTAATAATAATTGAATTTTAATTAGATACATACTTCTGAGTGGGCGGGCAACAAATGCTCGTCTGATGTCATAATTTTCTCTTGGGAATTCTTTACAAGAAGGGGGGTGTGTCAGTGATCTCTCCTTTTGTATACACACTGAGGAAATGTTTGACAATAGGAACAGGGGCTTCCATTAGAGAGATAATCTTGAGAATAGATGTCCATTAAATGTTGGTATTTTTTCGGATTAAAATCCTAATAAAATATTTAATATATTTTAGTTAGCCTATCAAACATACTTTTGCTAGAACTACCACACAAAAACTTGATACCTGGAAATGATGACATCATAATGATATATGACAATCCATACATACTTTATCAAGAGTCTCGCCCCCTTTGTCTCCTGATTATACAAATAGTACCAGAATCAGAGAGATGTCCATATATATAATTCATAATTTCTTCCCCCTCTCTCCAGCATCATCATCTAATGTACATTTCTGTATCAAAAGATCACGTAGGGAGGAGTCAATTGTGGGATAAGACCACACCCACAGTACTTCACCTTTGTTGTCTTTTTTCTATGAACATATACAGAAGATGCAATCATAGTATACAAATGATCTTACCTATAAGACCAACAGCTAGCAGATTAGAAGGTGAAGCCATTGTCACAATTGAAAGTGTGGCTCGGTTAAACCACGCCTATTTGTTGATGAGAGTAATAATTATAAGTAATAATCATGACAGACGGTAGGTTGTCTCTAATAAATGTAGTTTGATCTATTGTTATCTTTAGCTCACGTGAAATTTGCTGAAGGAACTAATCTTGAGCCAGACATTGTTCATGTTGTCAATGATGGGTCTCAATATCATCTACCAGAGGCTCATATTGGCATGTTAGTAACCACCACACCTATCATGCCGGTTAGTAAAGGTGTCCTAATAAATACTTTATTGTCTCTTTAGACATTCCTGTTGAACATTGTTTGGGGTACTGATGTAGCTGTTAGTACACCTAATTACAACTTGTATGTACGAGTTATTGAGGTCCATCTACGATAAAGGAAGGGGATAAATACCAGACTCCTGTTAAATTAGAGGTTAAAACAATTAAAAGAAGGACGGATACTTGAGAAGATAATACACACAAAACACTGGAGAACAAAAAACAAATGGAGGTAAGGCCACAAAAATTAACATGTTTTTTATAAGTGACAGGTTTTAGTGATTACAGCTCAAGTTATGGCAAGTACTCAAGGTCATCCATTATTAAAAGATGGCGTTCACCTTGTATCTCATGAAATAGAATGATGAGAGTGACTGGCCAGGTCATAGTAGCCATAAAACGACTCCGATATATATGTATAACTTTGTTTTTCATCAATAATAATAACAATATTAACTTTTTAAAGGTGATACTGAATTGATGATGAAGAAGGAGATCAATATAGTCTTGAGTTTGTTGTAACTCTAGTTTTGCTGCAACTTTTCCAGTACTCTTTTAGCTTCACATTGTGGAAAATTAGCCAAATCATAATATTGTGGAGCAATACGCAGTGCCCTATTAAAGTAGGAGATATACACTCCAATATAACGATTATTAACGAACCACTCCCCCTTAATATCAGTACAAGTACGAATGTATTTTTTGCTTGTCAAGACAAACTCATTATACAAGACCAACTCTGGTTTATTGATCTAGACAAGTACTGGGATGAAGTTGAACAACTTGGTTATCCTTGACAGTTAAATAATGACCATTACGTTTACTAAATGAGCATCTAAAATACAAATCACAGTAATCTTTATAAGATAGATAATACCTGCATAAAGAAACCAGAGACTAATGCTTTTCTGATATTGAGATAATAGTCTTTACTAGTAAACTCTGTACTTGTGCGTTTCAATGTGAACCTGTCCATAATACGAGAAAGTTGATCTCTCACATTGTCTGCCGACTTGAGTGAACGAAAGCTAAGGAAGTTATCATAACACCATTGTGAATCTTCACGGTCTAATGGACAGATAGTAAATGGACAGATGGTTATGAACTTACTTTGTTGTAAGCATGATATACATTGAGTAATGTTAAATGATCTCCATCAATGTGAGCAAAATCCTCATTTTTGCTTCGTCAGCAGCTTGCTTGGCGTCATTAGGACGAACAAAGACTTGCGGTACTGAAACAAGTGTTATGTAATTTTGGTCTGTCCACCATATCATATCTACCTGACAACATGCTAGTAATGGAGAGGATTTCATTTGAACAGCCGTAGTCAGTTGATGCAATGACCATTTTAGCTAACTGGGGATCAAGTGGGAACTCTGACATCATTGACCCTAGTCAGTGAGTTCACCATTATCATCTAGTGCACCCAATAATTGAGTAATTCAAGTGCTCTCATTAATGTCTCTGGAGCTACAAAATATAGTTATTTTATTTTAGCACACCCCACAAAATTACTGGTGGATCATGAAGTCAAAGTGGACAAGGTCATCTATACCAAGTTTTTTTCAACTGCAATACTACAGTACCTAAATTAGAACGAAGTATTTCTGGATAAGTATTGTCCTGCATTTCATTTTGATAAGCTTTCTCAGTATAGAGTCTAAAACATTTCCCTGGTCTTGTACGGCCAGCACGACCTGCTCTTTGTTTTAGCACTAGCTTTACTGATAGCTGATACAAGAAGAGATTCTATCTAATAGCGAGGATTGTAAACCTATAACCTCTTAATTAGTGAACCAGACAAATAATTTGTGTACCTTTTGTTTAGAAAATCCTGGATCTATTACCAAAAACAACTCCATCAATTGTTAGTGATGTTTCTGCAATATTGTTGCTACAAACTACCTTTCGGCCAATAGCACCATTTGCTCTCCTATGAGGACATTATCAATGATATTATATAATAGTATTCTAATACTGACTTGGGTGGAGCTGGTTCAAAAATGCGTTGTTGTAGATTTGGAGGAAGTGTAGAGTAAAGAGGAATACACTTCAATTCACCAATTTCAGGTCCCAAATTTTCAACTTTCGCTGTATTCTTTTAAATGCTTCTTCAATTTCCTGAACAAAGTGATGGACTTAAATTTATTGAGGATGCCCTACCTCTTGTCCAGTAAGAAACAGAAGTACATCCCTTCAATTTCCTCACAGAGGTGGATCTGAACTACAGTACGTATAGCAGCTTCAAGATAATCTCTTTCAGGTTCAGGAGTATAAAATATTTCTACTGGATGGGTTTCGACCAGGTATGCTCTATATAACATAGCAAAAAAGTAAAGACACAAAGGGTTAAATTGGCTCACTAAAAGTGGTGCATGTTCAAAGTAGTCCTGAAATTTCCCAGCATCTAATGTAGCACCTCATGATTACAATTTTATATCTCTTCAACGATTTTTCATTATCTGTAATGGATAAAATAACAATATAATATTGTTTCATTCCCTCCTTAATAAGACCATTATTATAATTACAATTACCTCCTTAATAAGACCATTATATATTACAGTACCTCCTTAATAAGACCATTAATATATTACAGTTACCTCCTAATAAGACCATTAATTATATACAGTTACCTCCTTAATAAGACCATTAATATATTACAATTACCAGTCCTTATAAGACCATTAATATATTACAATTACCGACTCCTTAATAAGACCATTAATATATTACAATTACCCTCCTTAATAGAGACATAATATATTACAATTACCTCCTTAATAAGACCATTAATATATTACAGTTACCTCCTTAATAAGACCATTAACTATTTACATTACCTCCTTAATAAGACCATTAATATTTACAGTACCTCCTTAATAAGACCATTAATATATTACATTACCTCCTTAATAAGACCATTTAATATATTACAATTACCTCCTTAATAAGACCATTAAATATATTACCAGTACCTCCTTAATAAGACCATTAATATATTACAGTACCTCCTTAATAAGACCATTATACTATTTTAAAATTTACAGTTACAGTTACCTCCTTAATAAGACCATTAATATATTACAATTACCTCCTTAATAAGACCATTTAATAATAACAATTACCTCCTTAAAAGACCATTATTATTACAATTACCTCCTTAATAAGACCATTAATATCTTACAGTTACCGTCCTTAATAAGACCATTTAATATATTACAATTACCCTCCTTAATAAGACCATTAATATTACAGTACCTCCTTAATAAGACCATTAATAATTACAATTACCTCCTTAATAAGACCATTAATATATTACAATTAACTCCTTAATAAGACCATTATATATTACAGTACCTCCTTATAAAGACATTAATAATATTACAGTCCCGTCCTTAAGAAGACCATTAATATATTACAGTTCCCATCCTTAATAAGGACCATTAATATATTACAATTACTTCCTTAATAAGATCATTAATATATTACAATTACCTCCTTATAAGACCCATTAATATTTACAGTTACATCCTTAATAATAGACCATTAAGATATTACAATTACCTCCTTAATAAGACCCATTAATATATTACAATTACCTCCAATAAAGACCATTAATATATTACAATTACCTCCTTATAAGACCCATTAATATATCGGTGGCTAGTGTACGTGCCTGAGCCTCTCAAGGATTACAACCCCATATCGGTTCCAAGAGGGGATCACTCATTGCCTCGCGTACAACATACCATCTGTCATGTATCTATAAGTACAATGACATCATAATGACATCATAGCAAATAGCTTTTACTTTAAAAATGTTCTGGCTGAGTACAATCCTCAAATCGTATTGTGTACCCAACTTCTTGTCCATAGTGACGTCCATCTCGTCAGCTACCACGTTGTGCTACACTCATTGCTGCCACACGCATAGGTTGGGTACAGCCACACCCTTTTTAAGGGTGATCTGAGAATATTCAGTTAACCATTGAGGAATCTAAAGAATGTAATTATAAACCACAGCTGATATATTAATATATACCTGTGTAGTTTTACCACTCCAGTTTCTCCACTAACACAACACATTGTTCTTCTTTATAAGGTCCATAAACTTGACATAATACTCCAAAACTGGCATATGTTTTCCGTTTCTCCAAGATCTGCCAAAACTTTGAGAGAAAGGACGGCCAGTTGTTACTTGTTAATTTGAGCTTTAGGAGCGCGTCCGCCATTCTCTTTGTCATTGTCCTGGCGACTGGTGGTCCAGTAGTCAGAAGAATAATGACAGCAATTGACTATATATATGCATATAATTGACATGCACAGTGGGGATGGTGGGCTAGTAGAGGTGTTGTCTACCTATACTGGGGACATCAACAGGTACACACCCTACGCCTAATAACCCAGTACCCTCTTTTTACTCACTAGATTCTACTTGTACATTATAATAACATGAATCAGTACCTTGACTTTGAACGGGAGAGATCCTGAGCCGTCGATATCTAATTTCCTCTTTCTCTCCGCCATTATAAAGTGCAAGATAAACCACGTTTCTCGTTGCGTTGCCACTGCGCATGCGCATATATACGCCAGCCACGTGTTGTTATTTATTCTCTCTTGTACAGAATGGCTCATTACAAGTACTTTAAAAAAATCACTGTTGTTCCATCAGCTAAAGATTTTATCGATATAGTTCTCATCAAAGACACAACTAAGACGCTACAGTGATCCACAACGCATTACAAGATCTCTAGAAATCCGAGGATTCTACCTAGAAGATTAAGTTTTTTACCTCAGCAGAATTATCATGACAAACTTTCTACAATACTCATTGAATTCCCTAAACTTGGACGACATTCATCCCCTTTTATGCTGATCTCATGAATGTTTCTTATGACACGAGTCAACTACAAGTTAGCATGGGGCATGATCAACACTGCCAACACCTTATTGAATAATGTTGCTAAAGATTATGTCCGCCTCCATCAAATTTGGTGACACACTTTAACTCGTTGTAAACAACTCAAACGGGCTGCATTGGGAACGATGTGTACTATTATGAAACACCAGAAACCAAACTTGGAATTCTTAGCAAGTCAGGCAACACCTGGGTCGTCTACCATCATTGATCCTAAACACTCGTACAATTTTAATATGTGGCTTTCCTAATGTTGGCAAGTCTAGTTTCCATGAACAAGTCCACTCGTGCTGATGTAGAGGTCCAACCTTATGCCTTTAATACAAACATCTCTCTTGTAGGTCATAGGACTATCGTTATCTTCGCTGGCAGTTGTGGATACTCCTGGTATATTAGATCATTCTTTCAGAGAACGTAATACTATTGAAAAATGCAAGCCATTACGGCCGTTAGCTCACCTTCGAGCTGCCTGTATTATATGTCATGGATATATCAGACAACGTGCGGGTCATAGTATCGAAGAACAGAACAGTTATTTGAGAACATTAAGCCTCTCTTTGCTCACAAACCCCTTCTTGTGGCTCTTAACAAGATTGATATAATATCACTAGATGAGGTGAGATCAGATGGCTAAAATGGAGATAGAGAAATTAATTCTTTCTGAGGTATTCCACTTGTTCCCACTGAGCACTGTGTTAGAAGATGGAGTAATGGAAGTTTTCGTAACAGAGCATGTGATACATTGCTAGCATCAGAGAGTAGATATCAAGTAAAGAGTAAAAGATGCCCGATGTTGTTAATCCGTCTTCACTAGCTGTCCGCGCTTCTCAAGAGATCATGTAGATTCGACCCCTCCTTTTATTCCTCCTGGAGCCAAGTTAAAGACCTATTAATGATTAGTATGGAAGTTGGAAGGAGGGCAACCTCGTCGTAAACTTGAGAGAAAATTGAACTAGAGATGGGAGATGATTATCAGCTAATCTCAAGAAGGCACTATATCCTCCTTCTGACTCAAATCATAAAATATGATTTTATTCCAGAAATATTTGATGGGAAGAAATGTTCTGATTTTATTGATCCTGATATTCTGGTACGTCTTGAGAAGCTTGAGAGAGAAGAAGAGCTCCGTTGTGGCTGCTGGAGAATTGAATCAGAACCAGAAGTGAAGAAACTGTTCGTACTCGAGAACTAGCTGAGAAGATAAGAAAGGCGAGCATTTCTTCACAAAATCAATATTCGTAAACTTGTTCGAAACCATCCTATATGCTCCACGTACTAAATGTCAGAGCTAGTCGACACTTAAACGTAGGGGAGATTTGAAGCAATGGTGAAGAAGGAGGGCAAAGAGTCCAGAATATGAGAGGATGATATTGTCACTCCTCAGATTAGCTGGTAAAAAGACAAAAATAAAAGAAAAAAGAGCACAGTAATCTACAACAGATTTTGAATCTACGAAGGCTACTAGTCGATCTCTCCTCAAGGGATCCTCTAGAATCAATCTGGCCGTTCGAGATTTCTTTCAATTGAAAGGGTGGCTAAAAAAAAATGAAACGCTTCTTCAGACTTTTCCTTGCTAAGAAAATTTAAAAAAGGAACAGATCGGTTATTTCCAAAAAAAATGC